>NC_057386.1:105146379-105442597 GCF_019320065.1 Cervus canadensis
AAAAAAATAAAAAAAAGAAACAGGCTTCAAAAAAAAAAAAAGGCACCCTTGGCTGTCTCATCTGAAAAATGGGTCTTTTAACTGGAAGAGTTCTTATCACTAAATGAAATAAGGCAGTGAGAGTCCCTGGCATTAAGTAATCACTAAAGAAAGGAAAATGATTAGCCTTGACAAATGATCTCATGGGATAGAAGGACCAGATACTATTATCTTTATTATACAGATTCTGAGTTAACAACTGGGACTTAGGGACTTTGCTAGAATACCATCATCAGATAGGACCAGAGTTAGTTCTTTCTTTCATTTTCTTTTTTCAGAACTAGTTCTAAAACCCCATTCTCTTGATTTATATTCAATTTTCTTCCCACTCCACTACTTAGGCTCTTTACATTGTGACTGATTTGTGATTTAGAGGTGACCAGTAGGTATATACACAATAAAGTGGCTCCGGATATTCTAGATAAAAAGAATTTGTTGTGATCTGCCATTATTCAATGTGACAATCACAAACCACTGTTGATCTCACAGAGAATGACTTAGTGCATCCACTGACCTTGCCTCTAGCTGATTCCACTGAGACGCAAGGTCAGTGGACCCCCTGACGAGTCGGGCTAGTCTCTACATAAGCCAAACACAAGGTGAGTCTAGAAGTCACCTTGACCTGAGCTAGTTCTTGAGACAACGCCAAGAACGTTTTTCTTGGCTGAAAAACTATTCTCTTTCATGGGCGTTTGATTAAGAGAACTGAATGTTCACTGAGATATAAGGACTTTCTTTCCCCAAACACCTTCTCTACCCGCTTTCCATTAATTCTTATGGCTCTGCACTTCATCCCTTATTGGAATTCTATTTAGAAAGAAAGGGTAAAATGAGAACATCCAGTCTTAGACTGTGAGGGGATGGTACCCAGTCTTTTGAAGGTCTTGACACACTTTCAAACACTACAATCTTGGTACTGTATAAATACAGACCTCTAGGTTCTTTATAGATTGTTTGTTTGCTCAAAAATCATGTTTCAGAATGTTGTAAAAAAAAAAAAATCCCAGTTACCACCCTATTCCCTCGGTGGCCCTCTACAAAGGCCTGCTTTTTGGGTACCCTACCCATCAAGCCTAAGATGTTCACAATACAAAGATTTTACATGTTCTAGTACATCTGTGATTTTTGTTAGTATTAGCTTGTGTTTATATCTCACAAGCCTGTCCCACACTCCTTATCACAATTGCTCAGCTCAACATCCATCCCATAGGTGTCATGGTACCATGACAGTAGCCGGTGTAGCCTTGGTGCTACAGCAGTTATGATCTACTGTACACAACCCACGACAAGGGACCGTGCCTCATTCAGCTTTTATTCTCTGTGCTTTTCTTCTCCTTTTCTCCCTTCTTTTCCTCCTTACATCACTGTGAGCACAGCCAGCAAGGAGGCAATGAAAGATGGGCTGGAATAAGGAGCTACAATTTCATCACTTGAGGATGTCAACATCAGCCTTGGCAACCCTCACACAGCAGGAAAATACGCTCAGAGGAAGTGCTGATGGGAAGGAGATGCAGGAGGGAGGAAAAGTTGGGGAGGGAGGCTGAAACCAGGCATCTGCTCTTTGAGGGACCAACCCTGCTCCTCCGAGTTCTTGGTCTTTTCAAGGAACTGTGTGGTTTGGAGCTCTCCAAGGTACATTGAGTTAACAGCCTTGAAGAGCTATTAACCCTAATCCTCAACAAGCGTTTGTGAATTCAGACAGTTCAGTTCATGATGAACTGGAGCCTTCATCAATGGAGCTGGGACAAATGGCACTCAGATGAGAACTGAAAAGAGAATTTTATTTATAAAAGCCACTCTGATACAGATCTTTTTGGTTTTGTTTGGAAAAGGACTTGCTGAAGCTCAAACATTCATTCCATAAATATATATTAAGAGCCCTCTGCATCCTCAGTGCTGCAGACAAGATTCCTGCAATTTGCGGGGAGTGGGTTTCTGGCTGTTGGAGCAGATCACAAACAAATATATAGAAATATTTAAGTTGGCAGGTGGTCATAAATGCAATCATTTGATCCATCTGTCAGTCAAGGTTAACGGTCAAAGGACATCTGCCTAACAAGACTTCTTCACATGATGAAATAGTCTGCACTGTTCGATATGGTATCCACTAGCTACGATTTGCAAGCAGTGGGTGTAGATAGGGTAGGGGAGTTAGAGAAAGCGAGGTTCAGAAAAAGTACAAGACCGGCACTTTACAGGAATAGATCACCTTTAATGAGGCGAGAAGGGGTAGTGGTCAGATTAGTGAGCTGCTGCATTAACCCAAGAAAAGAGTGAGTATATATAGACACATGTGTGGAAATCTACTGTCTGAAGGGGGCCAGTTCTTCTCCAAGGTTGTTCGGATTAGTTCTCTCTTAAACAGCTGCGGCAAGGAATTCTGGAGATCGGCTAGAGGCTGGGACCAGCTGGGAGCTGGGCGTAATCAACCTTAATGTCCATTTTTTCTTCGGGTGAGAGAGTTCTTTGTTTTGCATAGAATGGTGGGGAGGAGCTGGAGGGGAGTTTTAACTCCAGGCTATTGTGAGCCGTAGACCTTTCTTTCAGCGGGTAAACACAGTCATCTTTTTTTAAAAGCTGGAGTATAGTTGCTTTACAGTGTTGTGTTAGCTTCTGCTATACAATGAAGTGAATCAGCTGTGTGTATACATACTTGCCTTCCCTCTTGGACCTCCTTTTCACACCGCTCCCCAGTCCAATCCCACCCGTCTGGGTCATGACAGAGCAGCAAGCTGCGCTCCCTGTATTACACAGCAGGTTCCCACTATCAGTATTTTACACATAGTATTGGATATACGTCAGCCTTGATCTCCCAGTTGATCCCATTCTCCCCTTCTCCCCATGCATCCACGTCTGTTCCCTGTGTCAGCAACTCTATTCCTGCCCTGCAAATAGGCTCATCTGTACCATTTTTTGAGACTCTACATATACGTGTTAATATACAATATTTGTTCTTCTCTGTCTGACTTCCTTCACTCTGCGTGACAGACTCTAGGTCCATCCATATCTCTACAAATGGTTCAATTTCATTCTTTTTTATGGTTGAATAATATTCCATGAATATACCCATCAACTATGGTAGAAGTATTTACACCACGTGAATTGTCAAGTGCTACAAATCAGGACTTTGTTTCTTCCCCCATGAGACAGTCAGCTGTAAACATTTATCTGTCTACCACTGTACGTGAGGCTGCTAAACATGTGACATGTACCTAGCGCAATGGAGTACCTGTGTTTTAAACTGAAAGTAGTTTTAACTTAGAGATGTGTGGCTAGTGGTTACTTTACGGATAGTGAAGGTCTAGACAGAAAGGCCAGTGGAGTCCATTTCAGACGGTGCTGTCAGAGAAGAGTTCTCTAATAGGCTGAAATTTGAATGATAGGAAGGGTTGAGTCCTGTGGCTCTATGAGAAAAGAGCATTCCTGGCAGAAAGAATAGTGTGTACAAAGGTCCTGGGGTAGAAACCTCCCAGGTCTGCTAACACATACTGGCCAGAGTGTCACTGCAGATGGCACAGACTAAGCTAGATGGAAAGCAGTAGGAGATGAGGTCAGACCCCTGTGAGAGACCAGATTAGGTAGGGCCTGGTTGGCTATGGAAAGGATTTTAGGTTTGCTTGTCTGAGTGAGATGAGGAAGTACGGGAGGATTTTAAGCAGAGGAGTAGCATAATCAGATATTTTAATATTACTATTTTAAAGACTCACTTTCCCTCCAGTGTTGTGGACAGAGTCTAAACAGTAAGGAGGAAGGTTGGTGTAGGTGAAAGGAAACCAACTAAAAGACTATTTCAGCTTCTCTCAAGCCAAAACTATAAACAGTCTGGGTTTCCATGGTATATCCATACAATGGAATAGTATTGAGCAGTAAAAAGGAATGAACTGCGGATACATGCAAGAAGGTGGACCAACATCGACATCACTCTGAGTGAAAGAAGCCACACACAGAGGGTGCATATGGTCCGATGCCATGGGTATGGAATTCTACAGGCAGGAAAAACTGACCCATGGAGTCAGACACCAGATTCATTCTGATTCATTCTAACAGAGAAAGCATGCATTGACTACAAAAGGGCATGAAGGAGCTTTCTGGGGTGATGTGAAAGGTTCTGTGTCTTGAAATGGAATATTACTCACCCAGAAAAAGGATGGCACAATGTTATTTGCAGCAACATGGATGGAACTAGAGATTATCCTATGAAGTGAAGTCAGAAAGAAAAAGACAAATACATAGAATATCACATTGGTGCAATCTAAAATATGCCACAAATGAACTTATTTATGAAGCAGAAACTGAATCACAGACATTGAAAACAGATTTATGGTTACCAAAAGGAAAAGCAGGGTGGGGAGGGAAAAATTAGGAGTTTGGGATTAGCAGATACATACTACTATATATAAAATAGATAAACAACAAGGTCCTACGGTACAGCACAGAGAACTATAGTCAATATCCTGTACTAAACCATAATGGAAAAGAATATTAAAAAGGATCATATAACAATCACTTAGCTGTACACCAGAGACTAGAACATTGTAAATCAACTCTACTTCAACAACAAAAGATTCTGTGTCTTGGTGGTAGTGGTTGTTTTTCAGTCACTAAGTGTCCTGATTCTTTTGTGATCCCCATGCACTGTAGCCCACCAGGCTCCTCTGGATTTCCCAGGCAAGAGTACTGGAGTGGGTTGCCATGTCTTTCTCCAGGGGATCTTCCCAACCTAGGGATCGAACCTGTGTCTCCTGCATTGGCAGGTCGATTCTTTACTGCTGAGTCACCAAGGAAGCTTCATGTTTTGGTTAGCGGTTGTCAAAACTGGTTTATATGAGGTACTCAGATCTATGCATTTCACTGTTTGTTCATCATGTTTATTTTTTTAAAAAAGACTATCCAAAGTCTAGAAAGAGATAAAAATAGGTCATTCTTGCCTACTTGGTATGAAATTGCTAAAAAGTAGTTCGATTCCGGTTGAATTCTCCATTTGAGAGCTAGAACATCACCACAAAGGAAATCAGGGAAGGGGGTGAAATAAATGCCTTCCAAAGAGTGATATTAAGGGGCTCATTAGAACAAGGAGGAGGGGTGGGGGAAACATAGGAGGGGAAGCTCACTGAACTCCATAGAACCAGATACCGGCTCCATGCCGGACCCACGGCCACCTCAGGAAACTATCAATAAGGCATTACACCCCAGCTCCGTGCAAGGCCAGGCAGTCAGCCCAGCAGTTGCCCTGACCTGTGCTTCCTAATGGCTTCCCTAGTGGCTCAGATGGTAAAGTATTTGCCTGCAATGCAGGAGACCAGGGTTCAGTCCCTGGGTTGGGAAGGACCCCTGGAGAAGGAAATGGCAATCCACTCCAGTATCATTGCCTGAAAAATTCCATGGACAGAGGATCCTGGCTGGCTACAGTCCATAAGCTCGCAAAGTGCCCCCTGCACTTTTAGAATGTCCTGATGCCTTCTTCCTCCCTGTTGCTGGCAACTGGGTTTACGTAGTAAGTTTCCAGACTAGAGTAGAAATTCACACCCTCAGGAACATGATGGCTCCTTGATATTCTCTTTTTCTTGGATTTCACACCAGTTTCAGCACTGAATGTGCTGACTTGAGTATGTGCACACACTCATGTGTATCTAAAGCATCTAAAAATACACCCTGGCAAATCTACAATTATCTCGGCAGGTGTGGTAAATTCTCTGCAAACACTCAGTTCACACAATGAGATCGAGTGGTAGCCAAAACTCCCCCTGGGCTTTCCAAGGAGTGAGGGACCCTCCCTGTCCAAATCTCCTCTCCCACAGCATAATTTAGTTGTCATTGTTTCTTCAAAGGTGGTTTAAGAATATAAAAAGGTGAAGGAGAAAGAAAGAAGGCAGGTATGTTGTCAAGGAAACCAAAGTAGTAAGTCTTTTCAGTCTTGCTGACCCACAGAATCTGCAAGGCAAGGATTTGGAAAAATCCATTAGGCTAAACGTCTTGGAGGAAAGATGCCTTATTTGTTGGGACAGATGACTCTTAGCCCCTTTGCCTGTAGATACATGTTGGGTCCATTTTCACCCAATTCATTTTCATTCTGAGTGTCTAGTTTTGTGTATTCCCTGAATGACTTTTCTTCTACTTGAGAAATATTCGATTTCTCTAGATCCTGTCTCACTCACCAATGCTGTCAGTCTTGGAAAGTTGAAGACAGACATGCCCCACTAAGGCTGTGGTTTCTAAAGTCAGACAATGTCATCCAGGGCTCCAGATCAAGGTGACAAGGACCTTTGAAATAGTAATACTTTGATATAAGACCACGGAATATAAAACAACCAGGTGTGTCTACAATGGCCTCGTCATGCAGCCAACCTGACAAGATTCTAGGTCTTGAAGGTACAGCTGGGTGGACTCTATCTTCATGAATCATCCTGTTGTCCTATTTCTAAAATGAAACAGACCCACAATGTGTCAATCTCTGTCTCCTCAAATGAAGAGAAATCTCAAAGGGTGCGGGGAGAGGCCATTTTTTTTTTTTTGACTTGACATCTCAGATGTAACCTTGAAACGTTACATGCTATAAATATGATATACAGTTGCTATAAAAGGAAGAGAGGATAAAAATCAAAAGGAGGAGGAGGGAGAATGGGAAAAGGTTTTGCCACCCTGAGAAATCTCTTCCCCTTCCATCAGTGCATTAATGGGATTCAGCATGATGGTGGAAAAGGAGTGAATCAAAAGTTTTTAAACTTTTTAAATTTTATATTGGAGTGGAGTTGATGAACAATGTTGTGTTCCTTTCAGCGGTACAGCAAAGGGATTCAGATATACATATACACGTATTTGCTCTTTTTCAAACTTTTCTTGCATTTAGGTCATCACAGAATACTGAGCTGAGTTTCCTGTGCTATATAGTAGGTTTTGTTGGTTATCTATTTCATATATAGTAATGGGTATATGTCAGTCCCAAACTCCCAATTTAACCCTCCCCTCCCATCTTTCCCCTGTGGTAACCATAAGATTGTTTTCTGTGTCTGTGAGTCTGTTTCTGCTTGAGAATCACCAGTTTGGGAATTCAAAACTCTTCTGTGTCATCCTATGAAGGCTTGAGAGAAGAGGTTCATTACATCCTAGAGCAGACTTCTCAATCCTGGTACTGCTGACATTTGGGGATGGGGTTCTTTGTCACTGTGGGGGCCTCCTGTGCTTTGTAAGACGTTGGTATCCCCCCTCTGCCGCTCCCAGCCTCTACCTACCAGAAGCCAGCAGCATGGTGACAACCCAAAACATCTTCAGATATTTCAAAATTCCCCTGGGGAGCAAACTCGCCCCCCACCTCAACCTTAGACTTAGAACGTGGCCTTAGTACAATGTATGAGGTCAGTCTCAAAGCCCAGATGCCTTCTCCAGGATCGTCTTCTGATGGCCCAGGGGTTCTGCTCCAACTATTTGAAGTGTTTATTTTAGGAGCGAAAGACAGGAAAGCCTGGGGTGCTGTAGTCCACGGGGTCGCAAAGAGTCAGACATGACTTAACAACTGAACAACAACAATGAATTTTAGGAGAAAGTCTGTTTCTTGGGAGTTCACCTCTAGCTACTAAAAAGTCTCTCGTGAATTGAACTGAACTCTCTTTTGGAAACTTCTTTCTAAGGCTATTTTGTTTCCTATACAATAGCCTTTTTAATATTTGAGAATTGGTATTCTATCTACCACAAGAAGAACCATTACAAGACGAAATAAGAGATTGCGAGCAGGCGGAGGTCTGGGTGGGAGAGACAAGCAACATGCAGGAATAATGGGACTTCAGGAACACATGTGATGGCCCGCGGGGGTCAGCAAGCTCCTGGGAAATCTGCAAAGCCCATTTGCCACCTGCCTCCCACATCACACCGCTCCCACATCACCCCCCACTGAAGCTCTTCCCTAGAGCCACAGTCTCTGGCGGGAGTCCTCCTACATCTCTCTCTGCCTCCGCCCAAGTTCAAAACCTTGGCCACATCTGCGATCTGATAAAATTGGTCACACTGAGAAGTTAATGGGGAAAGCAGCTTAAAATGTCCTTCCCTCTGGGTCTCTGCGTTTGAAAGAGAACAGTCTGGAATCAGCACGACTTCCTCCAGTGGTATGCTGCTGAAAGTTTAACAACCGGCTCTCTGAAGGGGGGCTGGGTGGAGGGCTGGGGAGCAGACCAATGTCTTGCCTTTTTGCAGCATTTGTTAATTTCTGTCATGTAATTCCCAGCACAATGGAGTTCAGGGGGCTTCCCTGGTGGCTCAGCTGTAAAGAACCCACCTGCCAATCCAGGGGATGTGGGTTCAATCCCTGGGTTGGGAAGATCCCTTGGAGAAGAAAATAGCAACCCACTCCAGTATTCTTGCCTGGGAACTCCCAAGGACAGTGGAGCCTGGTAAGCTACAGTCCATGAGGGCGCAGAGTCAGACTAAACAATAACAATGGAGTTCGGACTGCCACCGTGAGGACACTGACCCAGAGCTGGGAAGGGATTTGGGAAGCATAGTATTTTCTCCCCTATTTGGATACAACAGATGTAACCATCTCAAGATCATGGAGAACATTAATTTACAGAATTATTATTGGGAAGGGGATGAGTTTTGATTATTTATGACCCTTGCTTTTCTTAATTTTCAAAATGTTTCATATTACACAATTTTAAGGTTTACTTTCCATTTACAGTTATTACAAAATCTTGGCTATATTCCCTGGGTTGTACATACATCCTTGAGCCCATCATACACCCAGCAGTTTGTAGCACCTGCCCCCCACTCCACAGCGCCCCACTCCCATGAGTAACCATTAGCTTGTTCTTAGGAGCTATTGATTCCCGCAAACCACGACTTTGATTCACACAAATGTATTTAACAAACAACCTATGAAAAGCTTATTCTGTATGACAGGCTATAGGTTCACCCACATTCCGAAAGAGAAAGACAAATATCGTGTATTACGGCACATATACGGAATTTAGAAAAATGGTACTGATGAACCTATTTTCAGGGCAGGAATAGAGACGCAGACACAGGGAGGATGAATTGAGAGAGCAGCGTGGGCATATGTACACTACCATGACGCAGACAGCTAGTGGGCAGCTGCTGGACAGCACACGGGGCTCAGCTTGGTGCTCTGTGATGGCCTCGAGGAGAGGGAAAGAGGGGTGGGCGGGAGGCCCAAGAGGGAGGGGTATATGTACACATGTAGTTGATTCACTCTCTTGTGCAGCAGAAACTAACACAGCATTGCAAAGCCATTATATTCCAATAACAAAGAAAAAAAGGTTACACTGGGTCAGACTCTGAATACTTTATCCCAATCCTCTTCATAGCAACTGTACTTTACAATCAGGGATAGAAAGGCTCTGGGAGTAGGGAACTTGCTGACATTCACACAGCTAAGTGCTGGTGCAGGGAAACCCAAGTGGTATATCTGCAGGGCTTTTCAAGGGTGGGGGGAGTTTTCGAGACTCCTTCAGTGTGTAGATAAACTGGGGACCCTTAACGGCTGTTCCTCCCCTGGAGTGAACATGATTTTTCACTCTGCCCCTTCTTCCCGTGCTCACTTATCCATCCACATATCCAGATACGCTGAGCTCCTGTTCTGTGCAAAGCTCTGTGCTGGGAAATGAGAGAGGCGTACACGCTCCCCAAGAAATAAGGGTCCCCGTGCTCAGGACTCTGAAGGAGGCCATTGTGGGAAACTTGGGGCCCTCCACTGCTAATGGAACACAGGCTTGTGCATGGTTAATTCTGCTTGGATGCAAAATATCTGCATCTGTTAATATCTGCTTGGATATTGTATGCATGCTCAGTCGTGTCCGACTCTGCGATTCCATGGATTGTAGCCCACCAAGATTCTCTGTCCATGGAATTTTCTAAGCAAGCAAGAATACTGGAGTGGGTTGCCATTTCCTCCTCTGGGGATCTTCCTGACCCAGGGATCGAATCTGAGTCTCCTGCATTAGCAGGTGCGTTTGTTGTTTTTTTTTTTTTAAACCACTGAGTTACCTGCAAAGCCCTTGGATGGGTATCTGGATGCTTAAATGTCTCATTTAAAGTAAAGAAAGCTTCTATCATGGCTGCAATGGCAAAAATTATTAAAGTAATAACAACAGCACTAATAATAACATCAGAAAAGTACTAAGATAACAGTTAAGGGCTCCTTTTGCCAGATCAAGGGGAGGTCCCACAGCAAGAGGGCTCTGTGGGCTTTTAAAGTGTATTGTTGTTCAGTCGTTTAGTCATGTCTGACTCTTTGCAACCCCATGGACTGCTGCACACCAGGCTTCTCTGTCCTTCACCATATGCCGGAGCTTGCACAAACTCATGTTCATTGGCTCGATGACGCCATCCAACCACTTCATCTGCTGTTGCCCCCTTCTCCTCCTGCCCTCAATCTTTCCCAGCATCAGGCTCTTTTCCAATGAGTCACCTCTTCACATCAGGTGGCCAAAGTATTGGAGTTTCAGCTTCAACATCAGTCCTTCCAATGGATATTCAGCATTGATTTCCTTTAGGATTGCCTGGTTTGATCTTGCAGTCCAAGGGACTCTCAAGAGTCTTCTCCAGCAACACAATTCAAAAGTATCAGTTCTTCAGCACTCAGCCTTCTTTATGGTCCAATTCTCACATCTGTACATAACTATTGGAAAAACCATAGCTTTGACTTGGTTCCACAGCTATAGACCTTTGTTGGTAATGGGATGACTTTACTTTTTAATATGGTGTCTAAGTTTGTCATAGCTTTCCTTCCAAGGAGCAAATGTATCCTAATTTCATGGATTCAGTCACTGTCCACAGTGATTTTTGAGCCCTAATACAAAATTAAAGGTTTAAAAAAAAATCTATTTGCCCAGCACAAGGCTGGGAGCTAGGAACAGTGATAAACAACCCAGGTTTGGGCCCCACCCCCTCTGAGCAGACAGAGAGGATCTATTCACAGATCCTTTTCAAAGAGCTGAAGTCTTTTCCGATAAATAACTGGCTGAAAGATGATGGATGTGCTTGAGTCATTCTTGCTCAAACAATTTGAATCAAGCATGCCAAATGCTCTTCCCGTTTTCTCCCACAGGCATGGGCATCCTCCTCCTGCCAGCCTGGTTCCACAGCTATGGACCTTTGTCAATAAATCAATGTCTTTGTTTTTTAATACACTGTCAAGGTTTGTCATGGACTTCCCTGGTGGCTCAGAGGTTAAAGCGTCTGCCTGCAATGCGGGAGACCTGGGTTCGATGCCTGGGTTGGGAAGATCCCCTGGAGAAGGAAATGGGAACCCACTCCAATATTCTTGCCTGGAGAATCCCATGGATGGAGAAGATTGGTGGGCTACGGCCCATGGGGTAGCAAAGAGTCAGACAAGACTGAGTGACATCACTTCACTTCAGGTTTGTCATAGCTTTCCTTCCAAGAAACAAGCATCTTCTAATTTCATGGCTGCAGTCACTGTCCACAGTGATTTTGGAGCCCCAATATAGAATAAAAAGTTAAAAAAAAATCTACTATTTGCTCAGCACAAGGATGGGAGCCAGTAGCAGTGATAAAAAAAAAAAACCTAGGTTTGGTCCCCACCCCCTCTAAGCCGACAAGGAGGATCTATTCACCTCCCGCCAGTCTGCTTCCACGTGGACTGGAGGCTGCTCAGGAGGCTGGTCAGGTCCATACCATTGACCGAGATGACAGATCTGGACCCTGAATGGTCATCTGGGGAGTGCCTGGGAGCGCTAGAAATTCAGCTCTGATGAGGCTCTCAAAGAAGAAAGGTTTCCTCTCACTTTATTCCGGGCATCCCAGGAAAGTTTCAATCTCTGCATTCACCAGGCCTAGAGCCCTAGCAGAGAGTGAGAACTTCCCAATTCCCCAGCTTCAGAAACAGAGAAGAAATACAGATTCAGCAAGGAAGGTCTAAACAGAATGATCATGGAAGCAGAACTGTATCAGATAAGATAGGTCCCACTGTCCATGAATTCTGGGAGGAAGGTCAAAGAGGAGATTTGGTTCACACTTCTTCCATCAAAAGTTTTCCTGGCAGAATTTTTCCCATCACTGAAAGGATCATTTTTATGTATAAGGCACTATTTACAGCCCTTAGAATACATTAGTTCTTTTTTATCCTCACAATATTCTCACATGAGAAGGACGTGATGAGACTGTCACCATCATTCCCATTGTATAGAAAGGAATACTGAGGTACAGAGGAGTTTAAGGTCATACTGTGAGTAACTAGCAGAGCCAGGCTTGTCCCAGCAAGTCTGGTTTCTGAATTTATGCTGTTAGATGGGGGTCAGCCAACATTTCCCGCAAAGTGGCAGATAATAAATATTTAAGGTTTCTTTGCTGCCACTACTAAATTCTGCCCTCACTGCATGAAGGCAGTCATTGCCAACACATCACAAATAAGCATGACTGGGTAAAACCTTATTTATAGACACCACAATCTGAATTCTATATAATTTTCACTTGTCATAAAATATCTTCTTTCCATTTTTAAAAAATCATTTGGAGATGCAAAAGCCATTTTTAGCTCATGGGCTGTACAAAACCAGGTGGCAAGCCAGATTTGGCCTGTGGGCCATGGTTTGCCAACCCTACTTTTTTTTTTAAGTAATTTTATTTATTTATTTTGGTTGTGCTGGGTCTTTGTCCCTGTGCAGGGTTCTTCCTAGTTGCGGCAAGTGGGAGTTACTCTTCATGGTCGTGGTGGCTTCTCTTGTTGCAGAGCAGGGGCTCTAGGCGCTCAGGCTTCAGCAGTTGCGCCACGTGGACTCACTAGTTGTGGTTCCCAGAGCACAGGTTCAGTAGTTGCAGCACAGGGATTTAGTTGCTCTGCAGCACGTGGGATTTTCCCGGATCATGAGTCAAATCCATGTCTCCTGCATTGGCAGGCTGATTCTTTACCACGGAGCCATCAGGGAAGTCCGTCTCCCTACTTTTAACCAATATGCTACGTTCCCCGTATTTAGACACTGAATGATTTGGATTTACTTGAAGGACACTGCCATAGACCAGCATGTATGCAATCTCCCTCTTACCTTGTTATTATGAGAATTCATAGCCACACACACAAAATGGAGAAAATAGATTACATCTCCAATATCCCCATCATCAACTACTACAGCCACTATCATGAGATCTTGGGATACAAGTAAGAAGTGCAGTGTAGACATGATTAAGTGAATCTGTGCATCTGATTCCTCCATGAGACCAATGGTTTTGCAGATAATTGATGCTCTAATTTAGAGACAGAAGTTTTCTTGGTGTGTTTAATGGTTGGCTGAGGCACTGTTTTACCACCTCCTGCTGAGCTCCAAACTGGTACCCAGAGCATCCCAAAGAACAAAACAGGTAAGAACGTCTCAGGTTGAGTCAGAAGCAGAAGGTGAGTGGAAACCGAATGCCCTCATCTGCCCCTGGGATAAAAGGAGAGTTGTGGGTAAGACAGCTGGAAACAACATTTCTGAGTGCTCCCTGGACCAACACACAGGAACGGAGTTCTGCCCTGAAAGGGGTCACCTGTCTATTACTCCCTTGTTAAGCCACACTGTCTCCTCCTGAAGTTAAAAGAGGCGGAAGTGAGCCTTTGCTAGTTTGCTTCACGATTTATTTTCCTTAAGAACCATAAGAGCTTAGAGATTAAAAGAAAAAAAAAAACAATCAGTGTTTTTCAATAAACAGCTGATGGCTAAATTGCGGATGGAAATGCAGTCGTAATCATCCCGAATGAGCATTCATTAAGTGTCTATCTGCATGTGGTACTGTGTGCGGGCTTTGAAGGAAATGATGCATTGACCTACTTTTCTCTGCCAGAGATGCTTCACCTGTTTGGGTTTCAAGTTGAGTCTGCAAACTGTGGCAACTTTGGAAAGAGCTACTCAGACACCCAGGGATGTAAGATGTCACTTGTAGGACTAAGGAAAAGCTGGAAGACATAGCAAGAAAGTATCTTAGTCTTAGCACACCATCATTTTCTTCTCTGAATAAAACAGACCTGTAAGGACTTCCCTGGTGGTCCAACAGTTAAGAATTTGCTTGCCAGTGCAGGGCACAAGGGTTTGATCCCTGGTCCAGGAAGATCCCACATGCCACAGGGCAACAAGGCCCTGCAACTGATGCCTGGCTAGAGCCCGGCAGCTAGAGAAGCTGCCACAATGAGAAGCCCATGCACCACAACCAGAGAGTAGCCCCTGCTTCCTGCAACTAGAGAAAGTCTGCAGCAACAAAGACCCAGTGTAGCCAAAAATAAATAAAAAGAAAAACAAAACAAAAAAAAACTCTAAACAAATAACAGCAACAACAAAACAGATGCATTATTTAAGAGCACAGTCCCATCAATCTTCATCATGGTGGGACCAAGACCCGCCTCCCCTTTAGAAAGCCTTCTCATCATCAACTGGCAGAATAGTCTAGACAGCGTTGCTTGCCTAATTCTTTATCCCTTGCTGGAGCCCTGTCATGTGGTTTGCAGCACCTTTCCAACGAGTGGATGGTGAGTGGTTTCTTTCCTAGTCTTCATATCTGACCTTGGTCATAGCAGCTCTAACAGAACAAGGTAGAAATGACCAGCCAGTCCCAAACTTTTACTTCAAGATGCCACGGAGGCTTTTGCTTGCTCCATTGTGGTCTGCTCTGCTCCAATATTGCCATGAGAAGATATCCCCAAACTAATTTGCTGGCCTCCAGAGGAGAAATACAATGCAAGAGGCATCTGCCCACCTGACGTCAGAGGGAGGCCAGCCAATATATCACCTGAATTTCTTGTCCAGCCAAATTTCACCACCAAAACAACAAATACATGTTATTTTAGGCAACCAAGTTTTTTTTTTTTTGGCGGCAGGGTGGGGCCGGGGAGGAAGAGGGTTTGTTACACAGCAGTGGCTAATTGATACATCAATGGACTTTCAGTTAAACACCAACAGAAAACAAATTTTCCTGGAGAAAATAACTGTGTTCTATTCTAAATCAAAGTGAAAGTGAGGCTTCATTTTATGTACAGGGTTGGATTTATTAGCATTTAAGCAGATAACTGAGAATTTGTCCTATACATCAGCAGTCCCCAACCTTTGTGGCACTAAGGACCAGTTTCATGGAAGACAATTTTTCCATGGATGGGTGGGGAATGGTTTCAGATGATTCAAGCACACTGCACTTTATTTCTATTATCATTACATCAGCTCCATGTCAGATCATCAGCATCAGATCCATGCTATAGACTGTGGAAAGTATCATAAAGTTCCTGACTTAGGGATTATGATATGTCATATATCCTTTCTGTTGCTGCTTAGTTGCTCAGTCGTGTCTGACTCTTGCAACCCCATGGACTGTAGCCTGCCAGACTCCTCTGCCATGGGATTATCCTGGCAAGAATACTGGACAGGGTTGCCACTTTCTCCTCCAGGGGAACTTCCCAACCCAGGGATCGAACCCATGTCTCCTACATTGGCAGGCGGATTCTTTACTACCAAGCTACCAGGGAAGTCCCAACATTTATATCCTTATATTATATAAACATCCAGTGTTTCTCAGTTCTGCCTGCACAACAGATTTATCTAAAGATCTGACACCTGGGCCCCCACACTCACGGATCAGGAATCCACTGCCATGGGGACAAGGCACTAATATTTTTTATACAGCTTCTTAAGTGATCCTGTAGCTCAGCTAAGGCTGAGATCTAAAGAGTTACAGTGTGATAGACTTTTAGAAAATTCTGTGTTTTTTCCCCCTTAATACTAAATGTATCTCACAGGCGCCCTCAATATCAGATAAGACAGCAAGTTTTTCCCTACATGATTTTATGATGTCGACAGAACATGTTCTGCTTCCAGGCTGGAGGCAACTGCGAGCCCCATGAGAAATGTTCCTTCTTTCATCCTCTCTCTCTCCTTAAAGTCTCCCAGAGTCATTAAGTGTCCTTCCGTGGCCTGACTTTCCTTCCGCGTGGCACACATTCTGACATGGGAGCATTTCTTCGTGCAGCCGTGTGAATGCTACGATCCTTCCCCAAACTTGCCAGGAGTGCTACCCAATCCCGGGAATGCAAACTCTGTATCTTGTGGGCACAGACGTGCAACTGCGCTGCTGTAGTTCCAAGTCAATGCATCAATGGCGATCATTTTCTGCTGCCCTGTGCCAGGCATCAGTGACTGAGGGCAGAGTGCAGGGCTTATCAGAGACCCGCTGGAAAGGTGGGTTTGCCCTTTGCTGCCTGCCAAGAGGGAGGCAGGAGGCACTCACTTGCTAACTCCCAACCCATTGTCCAGAAGGCGGCTTGATTTGTCGTCCAGATGAAGTTAAGAGACCAAAAGTCGGGGACTTCCCTGGTGGTTCAGTGGCTAAGACTCTGTGCTTCCAATGCAGGGGGCCCGGGTTCAAACCCTGGTCAGGGAACAAGATCCCATGTGCTGTAACTAAGACCTCATGCAGTCAAATAAATAAATAAATATATTAAAAAAAAAAAAAAAAAGAGACCAAAAGTCACTGGTAGGGCAGAGATTCCTCGAAGGCTTCTGAATCACAAGGAAGATATGGAAGTGACCAGAAACTAGCCTCCTATTACCCCAGTCAATCTCAATGTGCTTACTTGGTAGCTCTGGGCTCTGAGCCGGTAGTACCTCAGTTTCCTCACCTGTGGAATGGGATGCACAGGACCTACATCCATGAAGAGCTGGGACTCTTCGGTGATGTTACATATGCAACCCCTGAGCCTGTGTTGCTCCTGTTCTCACCCTGCTCATATTAGGTCCTCAACAGATGCTAGTTTGAAGAAAAGAGCTACAAAAATGTAGAAAAGAGAGACAGAGATAAGATTTGACGAGCTATCTGCCTTTTTTCTCTGTAGCTTGCTCCCTCCTGGAGAAAGTGGTCTTCAGTATAATCTCAAGCCTAAACAACTTCTTCATAATTTTATTTATTTATTCATGGCCGTGCAGAGTCTTCGTTGTTGCACGGGCTTTCTCAAGTTGCAGAATGCAGAGGCTGGCTACTCTGCAGTTGCAGTGCAGAGGCTTCTTATTGTGGTGGCTTCCCTTGTTGTGGAGCTCGGGTTCAATAGTTGTGATACACGGGCTCAGCTGCCCTGTGGCACCTGGAATCTTCTCGGACCAGGGATCGAACCGGTGTCTCCTACGTTGGCAGGCAGATGCTTAACTACTGAGCCACCAGGGAAGCCCCTAAACAACTTTTAAATACAGAGGTATAATTCATACACTGTGTAACTCACAATATTAAAGGATAGCCAGTGTGCATTAACATCTTCACAGAATTGTTCAACTCTTACCACTATCTCTATCCAAAGCATTCCATCAACCCTCTGCTCCCCGCAAAATAATCCTGTGCCTACCAGCAGGTCCCTCCCCCAGCTTCTCTTCCCGGCACCTGCAACCACTAATTTATACTTTCTGTCTCTTTGGATTTCTCTATTCTGGACATATGATATAAATAAGATTATGTATAAATGGAATGGAAATAAATACAGTGTGTGGCTTTTTGTGTCTAGCCTCAGCTTTATTTATCAAGAAAAAAAAAACTGCAAGTATCTTCCTGGATGCCCAAGAAATGACGTGTGGAAGGGGGTAGGGGGCTGTTGTGATTGGACGACCCACCCCTAGTCTTCTGACTGTGTTACCTGCTTCCTCCACCTGCTGGCTGCGTGCACTGGATTTGGGAAATGAAGTTCGTGTGGCTGAAACTCTGCCATGCTTTTCCCCCAGCTGCTCTGCAGAATCGTTACCTTATTCTCACCTCCTTGCCTCCTGCTCCTCACCATACGACCTCATTTTGGCTCTCCTGTGCTCTGGTGGGAAGGTAGCTGGACAGTCCACTGTCCTGAGTGGAGAAGGGTTCCACAGAAGGCATTGGGGCATTGGCTGACCACCATTCGCAAACATAAAACCCAGACACAGATGATTCTGGAGTTTTGCACCAAGCTGCTGTTTTCAAGAGAGGGGTGGTTTTTTGTTTTTTTTTTTTCCCCCTGAGATTTCCTATTTTTCACCAATTTGTGCAGCTTGCCATTGTGGAGTTTTCAACAGACCATGGCTCAAAGGAGAGGCGTAGTCATAAATCTGGAATTCATAACAAAAACAAGGGGTTGCACTGAGTGTCACAAACCGGCTATACTATAATTTACCTTCCAGGTATGTCAAATTTTCTCCACTTGAATGAGCGTTCTCATCGGGCATTCTAATTACTCTGACAAATATCAAAATATTACCTCTGTTGTCAATGTAATCTTACTTGAGAAAATGTGCTTGAATTTAGGGCTTCTCCAGTGGTTCAGTGGGTAAAGAATCCGCCTGTAATGCAGGAGACGCAGGAGACACAGGCGACGCGGGCTCGATCCCTGGATGGGGAACATCCCCTAGGGGAGGAAACAGCAACCTACTCCAGTATTCTTGCCTGAAAAAAATCCCATGGACAGAGGAGCCTGGTGGGCTGTGGTTCAAAGGGTCGCAAAGAGTCGAACACACTTTAAGAAGCATTGTTCTGCAGCTTTGTTGCAAATTAATTGCGTCTCCATTGAAGCTGAGCTGTTGGCAACTGGCTGCACTACACCCTTATGGATCAATGGTACCCTTAGCGGGAGGGATGCTTTTCTGAAGCATCACAGGATGTGCTAAAGGTAATCAAGAACTTGAGCTATAATTTAGGGAACTGAAGGTTTATCCAGGAACACAGACCACAGGGTCCAGAATGTCGGTGAATTCTCTCCAGGAGAAAACCTATTTGGCAATGATTCTGATAGTGGGGTCCCTGGACCAACAGCATTGGCATTACCTGTAAACTTCTTAAATAAACAAATTCCCACCCAAGGCTTGCCAGATCAGACACCGTGGGGCCAGACCAAGTAATCTATATTTCATTCTCAGGCAGGTTAAGCCCTTCAGAACATACTGATATTCACTCCAGTTTAGCGACCTCAGTTCTGAAGTTTTCTGACAGAATGATCCATCAATGCCAAGAAGTCGCATAATGGAGCTAAGACGCCAATCAAATAAGTTGTTATTAGCAGCATCAGCAGTTTTCAAGATGACATGACCTGTACTGGATGGAACAGTGACCCCCTAGAAGATAAGTCCATTTCCCAGATAACTGCAAATGTGACTTTATTTGGAAAAAGAGTTTTTGCAGATGTAATTAAGGATCGAAAGATGAGATCATCCAAGCTTATACAGGTGGGTCCTAAATCCATCAATGAGTGTCCTTTAAGACACATAGAGAAAAGGGGCCAGAAGGAAGAGAAGCCAGGTGACGATGGAGGCAGAGATGGGAGTGATGCAACCGCACACTGAGAAATGTCTGGAGCTACCAGAAGCTGCAAGAGGCAGAGGACAGATTCTCCCCTGGAGCCTTCAGAAGGAAGAAACTCTGCCAAGAACTTGATTTCAGGCTTTCAGCCCCCAGAACTCGTGAGAGAATACACTTCTGTTGTGTTAAGCCACCACGTAGAGGGTAATTTGGTACGGCAACTCTCAGAAACTAAACACACAGCCTGACCTGTGTATGACACAGAATCTTGGCTACATGAACCACAAGAATGGGACACCATGAGGTACTATTTTAAAACTAAAGGATGTAGGATGAGAAAAGCAGTTTTATGGTCATGTTTTCAAGGAGTCTAGGCATACTTGCTCCGATGAATCGAGGCTACTAACGTCTGAATGTCTGTGTCCCTGAAAAATTCATATTTTAAAAGCTAACCCCCTGGGACTTCCCTGGTGGTCCACTGGCTAAGACTCCATGCTCCCCAGGCAGGGAGGTTGGGTTTGATCCCCAGTCAGGAACTAGATCCTACCTGCCTGAACTAAGAGTTCATGTGCCGAAACAAAGGTCAAAGATCCCGCATGCCACCACTAAGACCCGGCACAGCCAAAACAATTAGAAGTTAAAGAAGAGGTAAATAAACATATTTCTTTTAAACAAGCTGACTCCCCCCAGTGCGACTGTATTTGAGGTGAGCCTTTGGTGGGTGATTGAGTCATGAGGGGGAAGTCCTCGTGAATGAGATTAGCATTCTTATTAAAGAGAAGCCAGGGAGCTCTCCTGCTGTCTCAATATGGGGACACAAAGAAGATAGCCATTCATGAACCAGGAAGTGGGTCTTCTCCAGACACTGAATCCACAGGTACTTTGACCTGGGGCCTCCAGTCTCTAGAACTGGGGGACATAGATGTCTGTTGTACAAGCACCAGGTCTGTGATATTCTCTGAGAGCAGCATCAACAGACAAAGGCGAAGGTCAAAGCTGGGCCTTTGATGCTTGTGGTCCTCTGGCCCTGCTCTGTCCCATAACTGGGTGTCAGTCGCAGAGTTTCCTAATATCAGCATCGAATCATTCCTCCTTGAAATTCACAGCAGGGATGCGACATGAATCGTTAACACAGAAAACACGATATACTGAGGACCCAGCTTGACATCATCGAAGCTTTTGCCAGTTGTTCAGCTGCACCCAAGTTCTCAGCCCACACGTGGAAGGAGAGCTGTCAGAAGTGGACTTTCCCCAGCTGTACAATATCAACATGAACTGGATAGAAGGTAGGGAGAAACTTCCGTCTACACCCCCCACCCCAGAGTCCCTGTGTAATGGGGCTCTGAGAGGTCCAGGAAGAGCCATAATTCCCTTTGATTAGAGGAATATTTTCCAAGCTTGTGTGGCTGCAGGTCCTTTCTGCCCAAGAACTCCTAGCACCCTGCAAAGCATGTGTGTTATCTGAAACAGACAGGGGACGTTGCGGAAGATTATACTGCTTACTTATCAGCAGGGTTACAGGCACAGAGATACAGCGGGCTACCAAGAGTTTTTTTGTCTTACTTTTTCCCATTGCTCCAAATGCCAATCCCACACACCGTGTCATCAATTGGCCCAGAAGCTCATTAAAAGCAGGATACCACTCTCCTCCTAGAGAGTTAACCTCAAAATGCCCTGAAGACATCAGCAACTCCCAGGCAACCTGTGTACATGTGTGTGCATGCGTCTGTGTGCCCACTCAGTCGTGTCCAACTCTTTGAGACGCCATGGACTGGAGCCAAGCAGACTCCTCTGTCCATGGAGTTTCCCAGGAAAGGATACTAGAGTGAGTTGCCATTTCCTACTCCAGGGAATCTTCTTGATCCAGGGACTGAACCCACGTCTTTTATATCTCCTGCATTGGTAGGCAGATTCTTTACCACTGAGCCACCTGGTAAGCCCAACCTGTGTGCATATCGAGGAAATGCCATGAAAGAAGGTGAAAGTGAAAGCCCCTCAGTCATATCCGACTCTTTGCGACCACATGGACTATACAGTCCATGGAATTCTCCAAGCCAGAATACTGGAGAGGGTAGCCTTTCCCTTCTCCAGGGGATCTTCCCAACCCAGGAATCGAACCTGTGTCTCCTGCATTGGCAGGTCGATTCTTTACCCACTGAGCCACCAGGGAAGCCCTGGTATGAAGATATATTCATTGATATATTCATTGAAGATATATTTCATTGGTATCACCCCTAAACCATCTCATTCATCTTATCCTCTGGTTGGACAGCATCACTGATTCAATGGACATGAGTTTGAGCAAACTCCAGGAGTTAGTGAAGGACAGGGAAGCCTGGCATGCTGCAGTCCATGGGGTCACAAAGAGTCAGACACGATTTAGTGACTGAACAACAACAAACCCCCAAACCACCCCCAGTCTATAGTTACACAGCCTGGTTTGATTTTCAGGGTACTCATTCCACATTCTACCAAATATTCCCAAATTTCCTAGTTTACTGATGCCAGAAATTGACCATTAAACTGCCCTCTTTAGTTTTTGTTTTATTTATATTATTCGACAGAGGAATTACTTCAGGGTCAGATACTTTGAGGCTCGATTTGTTCAATGTTCAACACAGCCCTACCAGGAAAGGATGAACGTTATTCCCATTTTACAGATAAGATGACTGAGGCACAGAGAGGTCAAGCAGCTTGCCCAAGGTCACAGTCAGAAAGTGTTGGCATCTGTATCGCATTTCAGGCAGTCTGACCCCAGGATCTGTGCACATAAGCACTATACTGTATGACGCTGCTTCCTGCTCAAAATGTTCCTCCCATTTTAAATCTGTCTGGTAAAGATAACTTTAAAAACTCTTATCTCATACATCTATCTCATTCCTAGCAATGTTCAGATTTAGGAGCAAGGCTTGACAACACCCTCTCATTTTGTTCAGAAGATTGAAGACCAAGATTCAGACAGAAGAATTAATCTTATAAGCCAACCCCTCAGCCAGGGATAGTCTTCCCTTCCAAATCCTCAAATCAATGCCATAATATCTTGGCTAGAGAGACCAAACACACAAAATACAAAATGAAGGGAAATAAGAGTGAAGGGTTTAAAGCAAGAGTTCTCACCTGAGGGTGATCATGCCCCCCTGGGGAACTCTGCCATGCCTGGAGAAATATCTGGTGGTCTCTACACTGGCATCAAGCTTGTAGAGGCCAAGGATGCTGCTAAGCATCTTTAATGCATAAGATCAAGAAATACCTGATTCAAAATGTCAACATTGCTAGGTTGGGAAGCCCTGTTTCAAAGATTACTTGTAACACAGTCCACTGCAGAAAAATCTAAGTTCAGAAGAGATGATTGATTACTTTTGTAAACATTGTACTGAAATGCAGCATACTCCTTTGTTTAGTGTAGTAGTGTTGGTTGCTCAGTCATGTCCAACTCTGTGACCCTATGGACTGTATCCCGCCAGGTTCCTCTGTCCATGGGATTTCCCAGGCAAGAATACTGGAGTGGATTGCCATTTCCTTCTCCATGGGATCGTCCCAACCCAGGGATCGAACCACGCCTCCTGCACTGCAGGCAGATTCTTTACCGTCTGAGCCACCAGGGAAGCCTGACATTTGTTTATGCCATTTGTCTATGGCTGCTTTTGAAATCTGATGGTGGAATGGTACTTTGGACAAAGACCCTCCAGTTAACAAAGATAAAAATATGTGCTATTTGGCCCTTTACTCCCAGAAAAAGTTTGCCCACTCAATGCAAGGGGTCCCTCAAAATTTGAACAGTGTTCCTCTTAATGGTAAATTCAATCTAACAGAGTCTACCTGCTGTAACCCCCACCAGCTCAGCTGGGTGTGCCTCATGGAATCAATGGGATCTATTGAGCTCTGATCGGGATCTGATAGGCTCTTCAACGTTTGCGTGATTAATCCATCCTTGCATTACTGCTGCTGCTGCTGCATTACTAGCTGAATCAGTAACTGCAGTAGCCCTCTTCATCCTTTTCTCTGCTCTCTTGCATATTTCCCTTTCCAATTAGCAACTGTTGGAAGACTGGCTCGCCAAGACCAGGAGGTAACAGAGAAGCGCATGATTAACAAGCCATTAGAAGATGCTTTAGCCCCTGCCTGCGCTAAAAAACCAAAGAGAAATCAATTAACCTGGGCAGAAACTGGTCCCGGGAACCACAGGAAATTCAGACAGAAGGCAACAAACGTTTCTCCTCTGTCAGAGTTCACTGGTTTGGAATCATCTGTCATCACCAGGACAGAGTGGCTAGTCAGCAAAGCCACTGTCTCTGCCTCGGTGGATGACCTTTTCCCTCTTCTCATCACCCAGCAAAAATGAAATGAATAGCCACTGGCCAACCTGGCATCCTGCCCGTCTGCACTCCACTCCAGCTTCTCAAAAGCTGGTCCCATCAGGACCCAGGATTTTTCAAATCAGTGTTTTTCCAATGGCAGGCCATTCTGGGTTTTGAAATCAATTTAGTGGTTGTCAAGCAGCCTTTTATAAGGAATGAAGGAGAACAGGTAGAAAAAAATACCAGTTTCTTGCACAAAGCAAAAGTATATATTGTTTTGTGAAACTTGATTTTTAGATATAAACAAGCACATTCATATATATAGGCATGTGTGTGTGTATGTGTATATCTATATATGTATATATAGATAGATATACACAAATGTATATATATGTGTAAAGACAAACACTCAAAGACATTATAAAAGAGCACATTTGATATATTGTTTTGTACACTCACACTTGTATCTGTGTTCTAAGTCATAAGATAACATGTGTTTCGGTTTTTAGTATTATTTGTAGCATTTATTTTTAATTATAAGGTAACACATGAATTTATTTTCTTTATAAAAATGCTACAGTGTTTCCGACTCTCTCTTCTTCCCAGGTAACTCTTCCTGTTGGTTAGGTGTGGACATTTCCAGATGGTTTCTAATGTATTTTATTCTATTTATTTTAACCATTTTTAATTGAACTATAGTTAATTTATAACACTGTCCGTTTCAGGTGTATAGCAAGTGATTCAGTTACTATATATATACATATATATGTATATATATATATATTCTTTTTCAGATCCCCTGGAGAAGGAAATGGCCACCCACTGCAGTGTTCTTGCCTGGGAAATCCATGGACAGAGGAGCCTGGCAGGCTACAGTCTACGGGGTCGCAAAAGAGTAGGACACGACTTGGTGACTAAACAACAAAATAGGTGGTACACTTGATAATTTGGGAAATCTCAACCTTGCTCAGCCTTCCCCACTGATGCTCTCCTGTGGCTGTCAGAGTGATGGAGGGAGGGGTGGGTTAAGAGTTTGGGGTTAGCAGATGCAAACTATTACATATAGGATGGATAAACAATAGGCCCTACTGTATAGCACGTGCATGCACAGGAAACTATATTCAACATCCTGTGATAAACCATCAAGGAAAAGAATATGAAAAATAAGTATATATACACATATATGTGTTTACATATATATATACATATATATATGTGAATCACTTTGCTATACAGCAGAAATTAACACAACATTGTCAATTGACTCTACTACAATAACAACAAAAATTTTTTTATTAAATCTTATCAGTCCCCTACTCTATTGCTTCCCTGTGTTCTCAGGAGAAGGTCCAAGCCCCTGACCCCCGCCCTGCCCCTGCCTCACTAGAGCCCCCTTCACCAGGGCTTCAGGCATCACCCCTAACTTTCCATCACCCCTAACTTTCCATCACCCCTGTCACCGAAGACTTGTCTTTCTGTTTGGACCACTCTTTGCCCAAGCAACACCTTCACCCTGCTTTCTAAGTATTCCCCTGAACAGCTGGGCTAGCACCCGCTCAACCTTGGACATAAACCAGCATCGCATCTTCAGCAGATATTCCCCTACCCTTTGCTGCCTCCTCGTAGAGCCAGACCCTCCCATTCACACCTAAACAACACCCATATAGCCCCTTTGCACGCCACTGTATTTGTGCGCCCATTGGATCTACTCCTGTCTCTTCCACTGGGCTGTAAGCCGCACGGGGGTAGGGACAAACAATGACGGGCACACATCACATGTCTGTTGGATGAATGGACAGACGGATGGACAGATGCAGGTGTCTTTTTACGGGAGCAGAAACAGAGGGTTGGAGCGAGCGAAGGCTTGTCTCTAACGCAGCTCCTCAGAGGCCACAAATTAGAACTCAAATCTCGGCTTCAGATCCTGCTCTCTCCGACATGCCATGGCTCTTCACAGAAACCTGAAAAGCATTCAGGCAAACCATCCAAGAATTTCTTCCAAATTAGCCCCAGGCCAGTGTTCGGAAGGCCTCTGCTTCCTCGGAGCCCAAAATCTGAGCCTGAGTCCTGCTACTGAGAGGCTTAGAGGGCAGCTTGGAGAATATTAGTTCCAGTTCACGGGATAACAACAAAAACGAGAAAGAACGGCAAAGAAAACAAAACTTAGCTCAATTGGCTCACAATCCCCCGTAACAATCAGCCTCTGATTAGCCACCTCATTAAAATATAAACTAATTTAATTCAATCATTTAAGCAATAGCCCAAGCTGGCACAGCCGTTATCATCAAAAACTCCATAATGTTCACCCTCTACAAGACATGACAATTTGGCGTTTTTTATTAAGAATATGAATTTCCTGCTGGTGCGGGGAAGAAAATCTCTGGCAGCTGCTGTTTCCCCATTGTCCCCGCGTGCCAACAGCATCTTTCTCTAATTTCTCAAACAAAGCGATTAAGGAAGAAGCCACCCAAACACACCCGGAGTATGAGATGAGAGCGGGCGTAAACAGTTCCTAAGGAGGATTTTCTTTCCAAATTAGCAATGTGTCTGACACTTGCATTATAAATGCGGCAAACGCCCAGTTAGATGGGAAACCAAGGACCAGTCTACCTTCCTGGTCACACATCCAGACATTGGAATATCTGCCCTTCCTCCGTCTTTTACCTGTAAACCCTCCTCCGTCTTTATCATGTTGAAACACTACTCACAGTTCAAGCATCAGCTCAAGAGCTCTATAAACTCTTTACTGGTTTATTAGGATGAACTGATGCCTCCGTCCACAGCACTTTTTTATTTTTTTCTTTCAGTTTTTTTTTTTAAATTGGGGTACATTTGCTTTACAATATTCTGTTAGTATCTACTGTACAACGATGTGAATCAATTATATGTATACATCTAATCCCTCCTTCTTTAGCCTCCCTCCTACCCACCCCCATCCCAACCCTCATCACAGAGCACCGAGCTGAGCTCCCGGTACTATATAGCAGCTTCCCACTATCTATTTCACACATGGTAGTGTATGGATGTCAACTCTAATCTCCCAATTTGTTCCACCCTCTCCTTCCCCTGCCGTGCCTACATGTCCCTTCTCTACGCCTGTATCTCTATTCCTGCCCTGCAAATAGTTTCCTCTGTATCATTTTTCTGGATTCCACATGTATGTGTTAATATACAGTATTTTTTTTTCTCTTTCTGACGTTTCACTTTGTATGGCAGACTCTAGATCCATCCACATCTCTACAAATGACTGAATTTTGTTCCTTTTTATGGCTGAGAAATACTGAGATATGGACTTGACAGGCAGCTCAGTGGTAAAGAATCTGCCTGCCAACGCAGGAGACATGTGTTTCATTCCTGGGTTGGGAAGATCCCCTGGAGAAGGAAATGGCAACTCACTCCAGTATTCTTGCCTGGAGAATCCCAAGGACAGAGGAGCCTGGCGGGCTCCAGTCCCTGGGGTCAAAAAGAGTCAGACATGACTTAGTGACTGAACAACAACAATACTGAGATATAATAGACATCAGCAGTAAATACATTTAAGGTGTACAGCATCATGATCTGACTTAAAACATCACAAAATGGTCCCTACAGTAAGTCTGGTGGTCATCCATCATCTCATATAGATACAACATTAAAGAAATAGAAAAAAATCTTTTTCTTGTGATGAGAATTCAGGATTCACTGTCTTCATGACTCTCATATATAACATACATCAGTGCTCATTGTACTAATCATGGTCTACATTACAACCCTAGTGTGTATTTATCTGATAACTAGAAACTTGTACCTTTTGACCACCTTCATCCAATCCCCCCCCGTCCCCCTCCAGCCCCTCCTGAGCACTTTCAGCATCTGTCTCATTCTATATGAAGCAGTGGGTCAGGGCTCCCCAACCTGAATAGCTACCAAGGCCAGAACAGATAACATTAAGAACTGAAGCTGTCTAGGTGTGAGAAAACTCAGACCTGGAGGGGGAATCAGGCTCCCCTTGGTTCTAGCTGATCCATATCGCTAAATGCTGTGAATTTCTGTAAGATTTCAGAAAGGTGAGTTTTCAAATGAAAAGCTGAAATGTTGGTGACAGAATGAATAAAATGGAAACTTTAACCTAAGCCAAGCAAAACATGCTCGCGCATCCATAGGAACCAGTAGCTGACATTTTGACTCCCTCCATCATATACTTTTGTTTATATGATAGGTCCCTCCCAGGGTACGTGGACATTTGGGTTTGCGGCTCCCAGAGCAAACTCACCTTGTCTCCTTCCTTTCTATGACCCTCTATTCACAAATGATTGGTAATTCCCCATGTCACTTTTGCAGGAGGCAGGATGCCTGGGTCCTTTTGTGTTTTCACCCTGGTAAAAGCTTAGCTTCTATATAAATATTTAGCTTTTATACCTCACATTACAAACAGTTCTGGGAATATGAGCTACCAGAGAAAACAATGAATGCTCAAATAAGGAAATAAAAAGTCCAATTTCAAAGTTATTTCTCCAGGGATCATTTCAATTGCCTGTTGGAAGCTGTCTTTTTCTCTTCCTCGGATGTGTGGCTGCCTCCACCAATCCCACCTTTTAAATTCCCCCCGAAGGAGTTATCTATGATGATAATGTGTGCTGCCCAGCTCCAGGACTTTATATTAGAGAAGAATTCTCAGTGGCTCCCAGTGAGTAACTTCATCTGAGACTCTGCATGATCCTGGAAGACAATTCATCTGACAAACGGTTATGACCTCCTACCACGTGCCAAGCAATGATCTAGGGAGGGGGCGGGAGAGGCAAGATGAAGAGGAGTCAGTCCCTGCCAGTCGGGTGTCACGGGGTGGAGTGGATTCATGGGGGCAAACAGAAAATATTATATAAAGTCATGGCTGCATTCTTAGGGAATGGAAGGAGGTACCCCCATCAGAATTAGCTCCTCAAATATGACGAGAAAACTGTGGAGGGTATTAAGCAGAATGAACTGACATCTTCTTATTTACACTGTAAAAAAGCCTGCAAAGATACCATGTGGAGAATCGATTATAGAGTAGGGTTGATGCTGGGGAGCAACCATGCTGTGTTGAGGTTGTCCAGGCAGATGATAATGCAGGCTGGGCATAGAAAGATGATGGAGAAGGTCTGGGGCTAGGGTTGGAACCAGGATATATTCTGGATTGGAGTGAACAAGACATGCTGAACAGTAAAGGGGGAGAAATCCAGCAGGACTCGTGGGCTTGGGGCTTGAGCATCAGGCAGATGGCAGTACTTTCACTGAGATAGAGAATGTACGACTGCTGAATTTTCATTATGGGGTGGGTTGCTGGTAGAACCAGGGTTTTGCTTGTCTGACTGACTTGAGATGAAACGTAAATACCTAAACAGAAGCCTCAAATGTAAGGCTGGATTTAAAAGACAGGAACACAGCAAGGAGCTTAGGAATTCCCTCCACATGATGAGTACAATGCAAACTCTTCTGCAACCCCTGCCAACTTTTCCTTCCTCGCCTTCTTTCTTTTTTTTTTTTTAATATCCATTTACTCTTTAATATCGACTTATTGAACATCCTCAAGATGCATTTTTGAAGGTATAATGTTATGTAAAAGCAGACATGGTTCCTCTTCTCTTGAAGCTTACATTGTGGTATGTGTTTTAGTCACTCGGTTGTGTCCACGTCTTTGTGATCCCATGATCTGTAGGCTACCAGGATCCTCTGTCCAAGGGATTTCCCAGGCAAGAATACTGGAGTGGGCTGCCATTTCCTTCTCCACCTCGCCTTCTTTCAACATTCCAGCCACAATTATCCTTCTGTCCTTTGAATGGGCCCACATTGGTCCTACCTCAGGGCCTTTGCACTAGCTGTTCTCACCCTCTGGCTCACCCTTCTCTTGTATTTTCACAAGGCCAGATCTTTCCTGTTATTAATATTCTGCTCAAAAGTCATTTGCTCAGGAAGAAGGTCCCCGATGATCCAATCAAAAATAACCACTGTCACAATCCTACTTTTCTTGTCTTCAAAACCCTCTTTGGTATCTGAAACTATCTTATGTCTGCATTTGTTTACTTATTCATTGAATGTGGTTTGCTGTTGGAATGTAAGCTCCGAGGAGAAAGAATTCTTGAACTTTCTTATTCACAGACATGCTATTAAAGCATCTAGCAACATAATAGGTGCTCAGTAAATCTCTGCTGAAAAATAAAAAAGCTTACATCATTATCACGGATACTTTTTTTGTTTCTTAATGCAGACTAGTGTATTTAATTCTGCTTTTGTAAACAATGATGCAAAGGGGGACCTGTATTTATTCCCAGAGCTCCAAAGAAGTTAGACTGCAGAGTGAACAAAGCTCCCATCTCCTGCTAAACACGTAAGCACCAGCCAGATGCCCAAAGCAGGCTGTGACTGTCATTTTATGAAACAATTAACAGGCAGCAAAAACTTTTCAGGCATAGAATGAAGTAGCATCCAAATAGTACTGAAGAATTTATTTAACTTAGATGCATTTTTATGAATGGGCCTTAAGCCAGGAACTACACTATTCCTGGAGAATGGAATTTATAATGATAAGCCTTGGAAAGTGAACCAAAGCAAAAGTGAGGCTTCTTCTGGGGTCTTCAGGGGAGAAGTCAGTCTACTGCAATACACATCACTTTTGAATGAATTTTTGAAAAAAGTTTCCTTTGGATGGACACAAACCCATGGAGTCCTGGCTTGCTGAGCAATAACTGGGATGCATTTCAGCACCCATCATCTCCTCAGCTGATCCTACTTGAGCAGTGCACAACCTGTACAACTGTGCACAGCAGTCCTGGGGAATGAGGAGGGAGCTCCCTGAAATGAGGTGCAATGAAAACTTTGCTTCACTTTTTAGAGGTCTCAAATCAACAGTGTTCAGGCCAAATCCTTTCCCTAGACCTTTTCCTTTATTTCTTTTGGTGGGTGCAATGACTGCTTATCCATTGTCCATAGATGCATAGATCATACCACTCCTCTTTGCTAATTATACTCCTCCCAGTGCACAATCTTATGTTTCCTCCGGCATCTGAATGAAGAGAAAGATGACATGTAGGAAAAGATTTTAGAATGTCAATTACCTCTTTTACCCCCCCCCCCCCCACTTCTAATTAACAGCTGCCAGGAGCAAGTTTTCCAAGGTGAAATTTACACACAGAGAAGATAAATGGTTTTTTAATTTGGGTCACTGACAAGGTCACCAGTAACGCTGTGTTATTGTTATTTTTTCAAATACGCCTTCCTTAACTCTCTTAAAAAATAGTACAAAGGTGTCCAAAATGACTGATGATGACACTTCCTCTCCCTAGCTACCCATTTTCAAATTAAGGAATCACTGCAGGCTGAGCCATCAGAAGTTAAGGGCTACCCCTGGCCTGTTTCTTTCTCTTTGGTAAGGGGTCTATCCTGCCCACCAGCTACTGAGCTGCTACACTGTGAAAAACTCTAGTAGCAAAAGCCCAAGACCTAATGATGACTGAAAAGAACTAAGTAGAGATCAGGTAGGGAAGTGGCAAGAGTGTCCATTAATTTCCCTGACAAAGCATGGGCTGAGTGAAAAACAGTAGCTCCTTCTTGGAAACTGGCTTTAGTTGCCTGACATCTGCTGCTTTGGCTGTCCAGTGTCGATCCTCTCTTCTTCTGGTGATGTCTTTCATTTCTTTAGGGAAGCCTTCACCACTCAGTGTGGGTTAGCTGGGACTGATCCACCCTCCTGCTTAGAGGGTGGGTGCAACAATTAAGCCAGACCAAGACTCTTCACAGTGATCAGTTCAGGAACAGTCCCGTGATCCAATTTGGGACACTAAGAACCAGTCCCAAGACTTTGGTTTGAGCAGCTGGACGTGCTATGCTAAAAGGATATAGATTTGAGTTTTCTGTTAGCTACCTGGCTACTCTGTGAGTAGAGGCTGCCTAGAACAAACTCGTCATAGAAGAAAACAGGGGCGAGAGAAAAGACAATATATGTCCTAGTGATACTGTTATTGGCCTTTGATCTAGCCATGCCCAAAGCTTGCTCTATCCTTGAACTTTTCAAGGACAGAGTGGTTCAATTTTCATGAACCACTATTTTCCTTTCTTTCTTTTTCTCTTAAGCCAGTTTGAGTTTCTGTTATCATAAGAGAAAAGGTCCTGACTATTTGTTATACCCCAAGCAGATCTCTTCTGCAAAAGTGACGGGAGAAAATCCAAATTTGGAAACTATGAATATGGACCCTGATCAGTACTCAATCTGCCCTCTCTGAGCTTCAGATCTTATTTTTTGAGGGCCTCCCTGGTAGCTCAGATGATAAAGAATCAACCTGCAATGCAAGAGACCCGGGTTTGACCCTTGGGTCAGGAAGATCCCCTGGAGAAGTGAATGGCTACCCACTCCAGTACTCTTGCCTGGAGAATTCCATGGACAGGGAACCTGGTGGGCTATAGTCCATGGGATCGCAAAGAATACAACACAACTGAACAACTGACACTATTTTTTGATACTTGGTTGGATAATACCTAGAGATGCCAATAGCACCTCAAAGAGAAGTCTTCCGCTTCCCCTCAAAACTTGGTATTTTAATTTCAAACAACGGCACCACTATCATCCAAGCTGCAGACATGGATACCTTCCTATACCCTCTCACCCCTTTTAACCCTAACATTCTACCACCAGCTTCTAACAACCAATGACCAAATCCTGGAGAGCACAGACTGTTCTTTCTACCCCAACTGCAGTGACCTCAGCCTCTTCTTTGGTCTCCCTGCCCCAGCCCCACGCACTCCATCCCTTCTCTACACACTGCCAGAAGGACTTTTCCAAAATGAATCACAGGATGCATGTGTGCATGTGTGTGCTCAGTCATGTCTGACTCTGTGACCCTATGGACTGTAGACCACCAGACTCCTCTGTCCGTGGAATTTTCCAGGCAAGAATACTAGAGTGGGTTGCCATGTCCTACTCCAGGGGATCTTCCTGACCCAGGGATTGAACCCATGTCTCTTGTGTCTCTTGCACTGGCAGATGGATTGTTCATCACTGTACCACCTGGGAAGCCCAATCACAGGATATCCCTCTGTTTTAAATCCCTTGTACCACAGACTTCCAGGGGTCTCAAATAATTTATCTTCTCTTTCTTCCATAAGACAAGACTCTCTAAAGTTTCCCCTCAGCACACTGGCCACCTGACTAAATGTAGACTGGAAACTACATTTCCCAGCCTCTCTAGCAGTCAGGTATAGCCACCTGTCAAAGTTCTGGTCAGTGGGATGTGAGTAGGAGTGATTATGGGCAACTTCTGGATGGTGCACTTGAAACAGTGGTGGGATGGAGTAGGCCTGGACCTGATGGCACAGCAGGTCTTCCCGATTCCACATTTTTGGTAGTGGCTTGAAATTGGCCACATTGAGATATTTACATCATGGGAATTGGCAAGAGCAACAAATCAACCTACTGTGTTCCATCTGAGAGCTGGTTGTAAAATATCACCAGGGTACCACTGCTTTAAAGTGAAGGGGTAAGCCTACCTCTTCCCATTTCTCCTCCTTTGCACAAGCTGGAATCAGGGTGTGGTGATGAGCCATTGCTCTAAGGAAGGCAACACCCCAAGGATGGTCAGGAAAAACGTTAGAAGGAGCCAGGGTCTCCCCCACCCTGTGAAGTGATTATATAACCCTAAACTGCTGATTCCTGGATGTTCTTTGAGAAAGAAAGAAACAATTTCAAGAAGATAAATTTATATGTTGTTATATATTTTGTTAAATATTGCTGATGGGAGTATAAAATGGCCTACCCACGTTGGAAAATTGTTTGGCAGTTTCTTAAGTACTGAAACATCTGCTTACCCTATAACCCAGCAAATTCCCTCCAAAATGAATGAAAACACATGTGCACACAAAATCCTGCACACAAATGTTCATAGCAGTTTTATGCATGATAACTCAAATTGGGAACAACCAGATGAATGGATAAACCAGTGGTAGTGTGTGTGTAGGATGAACCACAGCTCAGCAATAAAAAGGAATGGAGTACTGACACACACAATATGGATAAATCTCAAAAAATGCTCAGATAAAGAAGCCAGATAAAAATATTGCTTATAAGTCCATTTATATGAAGCTAAGGGGCAGGTTACACTAATCTATGGTAACAGAAATCAGAACACTGGCTGCTTCAGGACATGGGGGAGATGACTGCCCAGGAAGGACCATGAGGCAACTTTCTGGGATGATGAAATTGTTCTGTATTTTGAGAGAGGTGTGGGGAACATGGGTGTATACATTTGTCATAAGTAATCACACTATAGAATTAAGATCTGTGCCTTTTAATATATGCAAATTATCATCATAAAATAGAAAAATAGGAAACATGTAATGCATAAGAATGCCTGTTTACTCCCTAAAGAAAGAAGGAAGGAATTGAAAAAAATGGACAAAAGAGGGAAATGTTTTCCATGCAAATAAAACGATCACATCGAGAGACTACATTGCGTCTCAAACTTTTGGTCTTCAGCCTCTGTCAAGATTCTAATGATTTCTGAAACAAAGACAGTTATAGTTCTTGAAATAGCACACGTGGCTTGCAGGCTGCCATTCTTTTCTTGGTGCATGGCCCATATCAACAATCAATGCACCCTTGTCTTCTTCATTCCACTCAGGTCTCAGAATCCTTCTCAACACATTCCAAGCATCAGCTGAAAACAGATCAAAGTTGGCGTATTTGCCATCTTGGACCAGAAACATGAGCTTCCAGAGACAGGGTACCATCTTGACCACTTCTGTTTTACAAATACCCAGTTTATGCAATGCTGAGTTGATACCGTGACAAGCATCCTTAAGCATCCTTAAACAGTCAGAGCATGAGCTCAGGTGGGTTGGGCTTGCCTGACACCTGCCCCATTTCCTGCATGTCTCTGTTATCACTCCCTAGTCCCTACACATTTTGCCTTTGTTTCATCTTTTTCTCCTTGACTTTGTTACCTTGGCTTTTAGCACCCAGGGCAGGAAGAACACAAACCTGCCAATTATAAGCACCAATAAAATGGAGGTCGTGTTGACTCAGTACCCACAGAATAAAATCTTCTATTTCTCTCTTGCTGATTAAAATGACTTGATGGTGGAAAATCTGTTCCACCTCACAGTGTAATTAACTGGGTCCGTTTCACCAGCAAGTTCAAATTCACATGACATCACATTTCTCCCAATGAATGATAAGTTTGTCCCAATCTTTCCTACTCACTGGCTTCCTTATCATTTCAAGGGGCCAGAATCCAACCTTTCTGGGTAAGATGCACAAATTCCCACCCCAAACCCAATCCAAGGTGGCGGAACCATGTTTCCATGTCTATTGTTTCTGAACTTAGCTCCCTCCATTCAGGGAGAGAGTCTGGGTCTGGAGCGATGCTGAATACAGACAAGGATCTAGTCACTGCAGACCCTCTTAATTGGATGTGACAGCCATGATTTATTTACCGAGCAACTCTTTGCTTCTAGCCTTAATCACACCCAAGACTCATCTTATCTCAAACTTACTTGGAGTACCAAAAATTCAAATTTTTCCTGACATTCTGCAGTTATTGTAAAAGAGGAAGAGGGAAGGGAAAATATCACAAGGAACTCCTGTTTTTAAAAATCCAGTCTTATGGCCCCAAGTTTCCATCTTTCCCAGTTACATTCATTGGTTCAGTGGGTCCAAGGAAGAAGGCAGTCAGCTCACATCATCCCTACTCTGCTCTCTGTACTCTGCCATGCATGGAGGCAAGTCACTCCACTTGCTCTCTGTCTGGATGCCAATTTCAAAAGGGAACAGAATTGGCTCCCTTCTTGAGGAAGACTGGAGACCCCTTTTCTGCTTGGGTCAACCTGTTCTGAGGGCCTAGCAAAGAGCAGGAGACATCATTACTTAGGCATGTACCATAAGCCAGGATACAGTAAAACATCTGTTTGAATACAAGCCTGTTTTTGAATATATCTGCCTTTTGTGGGTTGCATTATCCTGTTTGGTGTTGAAATTGCACACTGACAAAGGAAAGAGTAAGAGAAATAGTACCTGATACTTTGGTCAATTTTCCCATGAGGGCAAACCAGAAAGGGCTTTCCTCTCCTTGCTCTCTTCAACCATTTGCTAATCTTACTGAGATGCTGTTAGCACAGGTAGGAAGTCTAAGATCAACCTCCACATGTGCTCCAAGTGTAGGGCTTGGTACACTTTTTCTGGAAAGAGCCAGAGAGGAAATATTTTAGCCCTTGCAAGTTGAGAGGCATAATCAAGTGTATTATATCTGGACTCTTATAATAAGAGAGGAAACAAATTTCTACCAGATTCTTGATGCTATCAAGTTAGAAGTCCATCACTGCAGTGAGCAGTGCCCTAAGCAGCAGTGGAAAAAAAATGAGAGACCCATGTGGGATCTTCTGCTACTACTCCCTTCCATCCCTATGACACAGAAGAAGCCACAGGTGATGCAGAAAGGAAGGGGAATGGCCAGACTCCAATAAAACTTCATTTATGTTATTGAAGAATAGGAATTTCATACAATTTTCATGCATCATGAACCATTCTTCTTCCTTGGATCTTTTTTTTCCAGTCATTAAAAAATGTACCGGGACCTCCCTGATGGTCCACTCCATGCTCTCAATGCAGGGGGGCCTGGATTTGATCCCTGGTCAGGGAACTAGATCCCAATGTCTCAACTAAGAGTTTGCATGCCCCAACTAAAGATCCCACATGCCACAACAAAGACCCTGTGCAGCCAAATAAATAAATAAAATATTTGAAAAAAAATAAACTCAGAGCATAATATTCATAAACTAAAGTACAAACCATTCTCAGTTGCTGGACTATACAAAAATAGGTGGCAGACTGGATGTGACCCTCAGGCTGTAGTTTATTGACCCCAGAGGGGTTTGACCCACTGGCTCCAAGATTAAGTCACTTTTACATCACATGAAGTGTCCTGAAGGTTGTAGGACTGTTTCATTTGGTTGATCATTTAAACTTCAATGGAAGGGGATTCTTTTCAACTTGATGGATGTTTCCCTGGTTCTTCCCCTATGCTGGGAAGGCCCTAATGGATGAGACTCAGCTCCCATCCCCTGGGAACTACTGGTCAAGGACAAGATCAATGATGGGTGATGTCTGGGTGCCTTCACGAATAGGGGATTGCTTTTCATCAGGCTTCTCTAAGAGCTCAGATATCACTTTTCTTGGGATGTGAGTACATGATGTAAGTGAACCTCCCAATAAAAGAGAAAGACCCTCAGGGACTTCAGCAACTGTCTAAATCCTGGAACAGATAGGCATGGTCACACGGCATGAGACAACAATGTAGGACCCAACAGGGTCCTGTTAATCAATATTTGGAGATGAAGCAGAGTTTGGGCGGCTACTAGGGGGAACATCTGTGTTGTTGTGAGATGCCACCCTTTTGTCCTCCCAACATTTGCTTCTCCTAGAATGGTTAGCAATCCTAGTCACCTCTACTGACAGATGGAGTGCTTTACCTGGGGAGGGTAATGCCCAGCCTGGATATCTCCTGGATTATGAAAAAGATATATGGATACAGATGCTATGATTAAGCACCTGTCTTTCAAGTATGGGCAACTCATTAAATATCAAGACCCAGTGAAGAGCAATCATCTCAGGTCTACTGGACCTAGCATATCTGCTGCCTTGCTGATAAATGTGGAGGACTCGACACATTTATTTATTTATTTGGCTCAGATGGAATGTAGAGCAGATGAATCATTTCCTTTTTAAAATGAATTCTACAAATGTCAGAAGGTGGAAGATGGAAGGATTCCGTGGGGTTCCATTTCATATTCATTTAGTAACATATTTAAAATAGAAAACAGTTTTCTTTTAATCACCTTGACCTAATTTTAATCTTCCGCTCAGCAATAAATGGATCATTCTCAGAAATATCATTTAACCCTGGGAGGAAATGCTTGAAACACTATGATTGCACATATCTATAATGTTTTTATATCCTAAGAGCTCTAGACTACCTACAAACAAAGTCGTAAGTAGGCAAAGGACCTGCAGGCATTTTAAAACATCAAAGTGAAGCCAAGGGAAGGGGAGATGGGAAGATGAACAGAAATGGATTCAGCGGTAGGGAAAAAGGAGGAAAAAGAAAGAACTAGGAAACACTCAGAATGAAAGGAAGATAACAAGGGCAAGAAAAACGTTACTTTCAAATAGCAACTTTCCTCTTACACTAAATCTACCAGTTTGATGGAAGTAGGGTGACAGGCCAATATCTGGAAGCCCACTGAGATCTGCAACGCACCTGTAAGCATCGGTTGGCTGTTTTCTCTCATTCACTAAAGTCAGAAGAGTTACAGATTTAGATCTATTTGCCAAGGTGAGAGTGATGTATCCAACTCAAACTGGTATAATGGATAAAGAAACGTATCATCTCCAAGGGTGGGTAGCTCAATGGTTTCAGAGTTGGCTGCCCTAAAGGCTCAGCCAATCACCGAGGGTTCTGCTTCCTTTCTTTTCTCCTCTCTGTCACGCCCCACACACCATCCTCAAGCTAGAACACAGATAGTGGTTGAATTCTAAGTGTCACATAAGACACAATGATGCCCAGAGAAAGAGGGGAGCTTTCTCTCAAGGGGCACAAATGGGGACCCATATCTATTCCTGAGTCACTTAGTGGTGAAAGGAATGGATCCCTCTTAGACCAGCTGTCAGAGTTCACGTTATGGCTCCAAATTATTTGACATCCCCTTCAAAAAGAGGCAGCCGGGTGGCAGTCGGTGGGAGGGGACTTCCCTGGAGGTCCAGTGTGCTTCCACTGCAGAGGGCATGGGTTCCATCCCTGGTTGGGGAACTGATATGCCACATGCCTCAAGGTGTGACCAAAAATATAAATAAATAAAAGACACGCCCTGAGAATCACTATCTGGAAAAACAGTAACAAAATTTTAAAAAGAGGCAGGGGTTTCTGTCACTTCCGATGAATCTAGGTGTGCTTGCAATAGCTTCAACCAGTAGAGAATGGTAGAAAGGATGCATGTACATTCCAAGGCTAAGTGTCTTGCAATGCTTCCACTGAGGGAAGCCAGCTTCCCAGCAGGAATCTGACTACCCTGAGGCTACCATATGGGAGAGATCATTTACAGGTCTGCTATTGACCTGTATGCTCCCAAAGGATGGTCAGACAAGGGCCAAGAGATGAGACAGAGAGAACGCTGCTGTTGTTGTTTCAGTCGCTCAGTTGTGTCTCAGTGACCCAATGAACTGTAGCCCACCAGACTCCTCTGTCCATGAGATTTCCCAGGCAAGACTACCAGAGTGGGTTGCCATTCCCTGCTCCAGAGGATCTTCCCAATCTAGGGATCAAACCTGCGTCTCCTGCATTTAGTGAAGTGAAGTGAAAGTCGCTCAGTCGTGTCTGAATCTTTGCGACCCCATGGAGTATATAGTCCATGGAATTCTCCAGGCCAGGATACTGGAGTGGGTAGCCTTTCCCTTCTTCAGGGGATCTTCCCAACCCAGGAATTGAACCCAGGTCTCCCATATTACCGGCAGATTCTTTACCAGCTGAGCCACAAGGGAAGCCCAAGAAAAGTGGAGTGGGTAGCCTATCCCTTCTCTGGCAGATCTTCCTGGACCCAGGAATCGAACCAGGGTCTCCTGCATTGCAGGTGGATTCTTTACCAACTGGGAAACAGCAAACAAGGGCCAACTCCTGAGCATTTGAGTGCGCCACCTTGGATGCCTGGCTCAGTAGAGCTCTTACACCATTTTAGCCCCAATGGCTATCTCTACAACCTCATGACAGACCTCAAGGGAAACATGCCCAGCCAAACTCTGTCCCACAAAACCATGAGCCAAATAAAATAGTTGTTTTAAGTGACAGGGTGATTTATATATAATACTAGTAACCAGAAAACCAATCATATTAACTTCTGGAGCTTGAGGAGGGACTGACATTCCCTGAGGCATGGGAATGGGTAAGTAAGAAGGGTGCATATAAGATCCTGAGCCAAATCAGGAATCAGTTTTGGTATATCTGGGACTGAAGTGACTTAGCATGCAAGCAGCAGTAATTTCTACAACTCTGAAAAATGCGATGTATTAACTACCCTCCTCCCATGAGTCAATTTGTACAAAGTATTAACATAGTGTCTGGCATGTAATAAAGCCTTGATAAATGATCATTATTTCTATTACTATTCTATGTGCAAATGTACTTAAGAGCATCTTTTATACTTTCCCAAAGTATTCACAAGTAAAATTCAGTTATCTGGTCTACTTCCTTGTTGATCTAGATGGGAAAAAAATACCCAGAGACTAAGACAAATAAATCATTCTTTCAAATTAAAAGGATCCCAAAGCCAAATCTTTTTTCATTTAGTTTTTTGCTTCTCCTTCACCATTTCCTGACTCATGGTGTCTACACATTTTCCCCTACTTTTTCTGAGCAGTCTCTCCCCTACTGGCACTTTTTTAAAAAATCAGGCTGAAGTATTAAGATGTTGAATCTTGCTATGCCAGTCTATTTCTCTTGGTTTCCTGTAAATGGCCAAAGAGCCAGTTCTCCACTTATTTCTTCTTATCTGGAACAGCTCTGACTCTTGAGGTCTGCCCACATACACATAAACACACACAGACACACACCAACCAAAGCAACGCACATCTTTTTATATGCTTCCTAACTTCCTTGCTGCCAGTGGACTTCTAATCACAGAGGACAAATTCTTGTACAATTGTTGCACATTTCTATCCAACCTGACTGCTTCCTGTCTTCTTTGTAATGAGGCTTTGAAACTCCTCCCATCAAGAGTCAGATGCCTTCTCTCCCTGACTCGGGGTAGGCTCAAGGACCAGTTTGGAGCCTGGCGATTTCTCATTTGTTCTCTCAAAGTTCTGAGCTGCCATGTGAAGAAGTTGGAGAGACCACACAGAGGGAGGGACACTTCTGAGATAGAAACAGAACACGGAGAGATTAGGCCCAGCTGAGGGGACAGAAAGATGGGTATGGCCATCTTAAACCCTGTAGCTCAGATCACAGAAGTATGAGGAACCCAGTTTGTAACCGCAGGAAGCAGAGGCCGGCATCCTGGCTGAGCCCTGTCCGACCAACCCAGGGAATCACGGGCAAGCCAAAATAGTTTAAATCACCAAGTTTGGGGGTGGAATACCATGCAGTGATGGAAAATTGAGACAGGTAAGCCACCTTAATAGGGACTCTTGGTCACAGTGCAGTGATGGAAGAATCAACAAGGTTGTCTTGTACAATAGGTCCCCGACATATGAATGAGTTCCATTTCTAGAGCGAGTTCGTAAATCAAATCTGTGCTTAAGCCCAATAAAGTCTGCCTTAACGAACACAATCAGTATACAGTGCTGTGCTGTAACAGGTTTATACTATTTTCACACAAATAATACACGAAAACCAAACACACACAAAAAATAAAGAAACCATTTTGAATCATACAGTACCTTGGAAAGTACAATATAAGTACCATAGCTGGCATACAGGGGCTGGAGTTACTGACTGGAAGAGGGAGAAGAGGTGGGAGATGGTAGAGCCTGAAGGACCATCAGCAACAGGAGATGGAGGGCAAGCGGCAATTTCACTCACAGCTGACACTAATGGAATGCATGTTTGCATCTTTGAAGGTTCACAACTTGAAGGTTCTTGTGTAGGGGGCTTACTGTATTTTTTCCTCAGTTTTTGTTTCATTCTTTTGTTATGTTTTTGGACAGAAAAACAAGTTCCTGTTCGGATCACTGGGACAGCCGTGTGCTGTCCCAACACAAATGCTCTCATATCCACACACTAAACCTTTTATAATTTATTTAATATTTTCTTAGAACCATTTGCCTTTTTGACTTATAAATGCATTAGGAAATGAAACATTTTATGATTATGAGGAATGGAGAACTTGCATCTCTTGATACAAACAGAAGGTTACCCTGACATTAAATATGCAATTATCACCATTTAAAGATAATAACCCACGGACTAAAGCCATGCACAAACCACACTTGGGAATACTGACTCAAGTACACTTGTGAAAATTGCTTGTTCTTCTGTTCTTTTGTCTTCCCTTTCTTTTTCAAATCATTTCTGGATCTAAAACTTGTTAAAGCTTACTTAAGAAAGCTTAATTTTTGTTTCATTTTTGTCTGTGCACTTTTCACTGTATTTTAAGTTACTCTATTTTATTGTCTGATAATTGCCTGCCAACCCACAAAATGTAAGCTCCATTAGAAGCCTTTTTGGTCTGTTCTGCTTTGTACTCAGGGATTGCGCTTAGTAGGTGCTTCATAAATATTTATTAACTCAAGGAATAAATGAATAAATTAATGATTTATGGCTCAAAGTTTCCCGCTCACCCCACCAATCAAGAATAAACTTGTGTGATTATAAAGACTCTCATGGGAATTTCTTTTGCATAAATCAATATTGTTTGCACAAACCCAAAGTGAAATGTTCACTTTCCTTCATCTTTTAGTTGGTACGGCAATACATTTTTGATGGTGTATTTATTTTCTGCCAAGTAACAATAGGTCTGATGAAAAATGGGTAGCCCTGAACTGCTGGAAAGAGGGAGAAAGAATAATACATTGATTAATCAACCTCAGAAAATATGCAGCCCTCTCTCCTGCAGAGGGTAGTGGGTGGAGACATACACAAATTAAAAAGGATGAAGAGGATCAATTTTCTAGGTATTAGAAAGCAAACAGGGCCTGGGAGAAATCAAAGGCACCTTTCTAGCTTTTTAGCATTTTCTTTCTCCTACTTAGGATAATCAGAAAATAAATACTTCCCCCTTTTTCATTAACTATCTTCTCCTTTCTTCTTCTGCTGTTCAAGGATAGAAAATAGAAGTATATAAGTATAATGCTTAAATTTTTCTTTTGCAGAATGGGGTAACCCCTCAGTAGCCTCAAATCTATATTCTTTGCAAAAGAAAACAGCAAATAACCAAAATCTCTGATACTGATCTTTCAATGGGGCTTTCACTCTCTGACTGGAGAAGCACAAATGAAAAACTTCGGATCCATTTTTGTTTTCAATAAAAATCTTGTTTAACAGCATCATGAATATTCATGCTTTCGGCTTACTTCCAAATAAAAACAAGAGAAGCCAAATGAAACAAGAAAAAATAAAAAGTAGTTCACTCAGCTGCACAAAGGTTTGAAGGACAGGATTTTATGTTTTAAGACATGTGCATCTTTTGAAAAAAAAGAAAAGAAGAAAAAAAATACAATTATCAGAGCACAAAAAGTGCCAGGATCTCCATCAGCATTTCTTGAATTTCACTTCTTTCTTTACTGACTTTGCAATGTGTGTCCTGTCTGAGGACAAACTACCTCATTGTTTACGTAATATTTTGCTGTAAACGAATTCAATCCCACTGAATTTTTTTTTCTTAGATACTGAGCCTCAACTCTTATTTTTGACATCAGTAGTTTGATCAGCTAATTATCCTCTCCTTATACATGCTGAAACAAATTTAATTAGTAAAAGAAAAGAAGCATGAGCAAGAAGTAATTAAAATTTGGTATATTGCCAGTGGTGCGCTTACCATACTTTTGGAAAGAGTTGTTGGGCATTTCATTCGCCTTTAATCTTCATGAAACAGTCATTGATAGTGGACCCTATCTGCTGAGGGGCTAGGCAGTAGAGAGGGAGAAAAAGCCTGATCTCAAAGCCTCATCTTTTGTGGGCCTTCCGCTATGAAAGGAGTTAGGTTCATGCTGTTATTCATTCCAGACATGGAACACCCAGAGTCAGGGTTTAAGATCAGCATCTCCTAGACATACAGATGGCCCATAAGCACATGACAAGAAGCTCAGTGTTGCTAGTGAATAGAGAAATGCACATCAAAACTACAATGAGGTACCACCTCACACCAGTCTGAATGGCCATCATTAAAATTTCTACAAATAACAAATGCTGGAGAGGATGTGGAGAAAGGGAACCCTCTTACACTGTCATTGGGAATGTAAGTTGGTGAGGTTACTATGGAAAACTGTATGGAGGTTCCCCAAAAACCTAAAAATAGAATTATCATAGGATCCAGCAGTCTCACTCCTGGGCATATATTCAAACAAAACTCTAATTCAAAAAGATACACACACCCCTATGTTCACTGAATCACTATTAACAATACCAAGACATGGAAGCAACTGAAGTGCACATTAATAGATGGATGGATAAAAAAGATGTGGTACATCTATTCAATGGAATATTACAGAGCCATAAAGATGAATGAAATAATGCCATTTGCCGCAACATGGATAGAACTAGAGATTATCATGCTAAGTGAAATAAGTCAGAGACAGAAAGACAACTATCATATGATATGACTTACATGTGGAATCTAATACATGACACAAATGAACTTATCTATGAAACACAGACTCACAGACATAGAGAACAGAACTGGGGTTGCCTATGTTGGGGGGAGGAAGGATTGAGAGTTTGAGATTAGCAGATATAGACTATCACATATAAAATAAATAAACAACAAGATCCTACTGTATTACACAGAGAACTATATTCAATATCTTGGGATAAACCACAATGCGAAAGAAAATGAGAAAGAAAATATATGTGTAGAAAATCACTTTACTAAAACAGAAGAAAAAAGATGAGGCTTCTGAGGTCTCTGTGCTCTTCAATATGGTAGCCACCAGCCACATGTGGTTGTTTCAATCAAAATGAATTAAAACAAAATACAACCCAAAATGCAGTGTCACCATCTCACCAGCCACCTTTAAAGGGTTCCAAAAGTAACCGTATCAAGAGACTGCTACACTGTACAGCACGAACTGACTTAGACCATTTCCATTATTCTGTGACGTTCTCCTCCAGGAAGCACAGAACATTCCCTTCATAACCTGAAGCTATGTTTAGCCATTTGCTTGTGAAACGCAGGGTCCACATCCCTCTAGACGCAGGTTGGGATCCCCAAGTCTTCACAGGCATTGTGAGTATTTCCCTGGAAGATTCTAGAACCTACAGAATACTGAACTTGATTCCATTTTCTAGGAAGTTGCCTCATTTCTGCTCCTGTCTGTCAAATATACCTTCATCTCCTCCCTAAGGATTTCCACATGGAAACTTCCAGTCACTTTACCAGGAAGCAGCAGTCTGATTCACTTTACTCGCAGCAGAATTTAAAAAGATACCTGTCATAAAATCACAGCGATTTTTGAGGTCTTGGGATTATAGACAACATTATTATCTTGTATTCAGATGGGGGACACTGTAGTACATATCTAGCCAAGCTCTGATAAGACTGTGTCTTCACACATGACATATTGGAAAACTACTATTACTTTCTCCATAATGGAATGGTGATAACATCAAACAAGAATGAGGTCTCATCCTGGCTTTGGTCCAAATGGAGAAGTCATCTTAATAAACTGGAAACAGACCCAAAGCGCAGACTAATAAGAAGCTATCTGGTAACAGTTTATTTCTTGCAGTGGAGTAGGTTAAAACAAATTAACTTGATGAAAGGTGGAAGCCCACAAGAGCTACTGAAATGCTAAAGCAGGATTTTAAACGAAAATGCCTCCAGGGGTCAGGAAAGTAATTGCAGTGAGGAAGGCTTGCCTGGGAGGTCCTAGAGGAAGTGGTGGGGGCTGTGATGGAGTCAGAAACAAAAGCCTCCCGGCCCCCACCAAAGCCACCATTAGCTGACTCCTAACTACTGGAGAGAAAAAAAACATGGGCTCAAATCTCAGATCTTCTGATTTTTAAAAGAAAACAAAAAACCAGTTCTTACATAAAATTTCTTAGTTTTAAAATGCTGTGAAGGCCTGAGAAAACATTTCTTTAAGCCACGAGATCTTAAGCCATGTACTAAGATATGTTTTTATGAATTGGTTAATAAATAAAAGAGAAAGAATATAACTTCTTGTTCAGGCTATTCCTTGTGATAGATTGTGAAAATGGTCATAATTCTTTCCTTCCCCATAATGAGATCTTTTGTAATGTGACTCTGAAGTTCTCTCACTAAGAGGTTGAGTGTGTGAAAGTCGCTCAGTCGTGTCCGACTCTTTGTGACCCCCATGGACTATACAGTTCATGGAATTCTCCAGGCCAGAATACTGGAGTGGGTAGCCTTTCCTTTCTCCAGAGGATCTTCCCAACCCAGAGATTGAATCCGGGTCTCCCGCATTGCAGGTGGATTCTTTACCAGCTGGGCTACAAGGTAAGCCCAAGAATACTGGAGTGGATAGACTATCCCCTCTCCAGCGGATCTTCTTGACCCAGGAATTAACTGGGGTCTCCTGAATTGCAGGCAGATTCTTTACCAACTGAGCTATCAGGGAAACCCCCATTAAGAGGTAAGGTTCTTTATTAACAGATGTTTCACACATACAATGACATACTACTCAGCCATAAACAAGAATGAAATAATGTCATTTGTAGCAACTTGGAAGCAGTATGCTAAGTGAAATAAGTCAGACAGAGACAGACAAATACTGTATGACATCACCTACATGTGTAATCTAAAAAATACAACAAACTAGTGAATATAACAAAAAAGAAGCAGGCTCACAGACAGAGGGTATAAAGCAGTGGTTGGCAGTTGGAGGGAGAGATAATACAGGGGTGGGACACTAAGAGGTACAAACCATAGCACGTAAGATAGACTCAAGGACGTGTCCTATGACATGAGGAATATCGCCATCTTTTATAATAACTGTAAATGGACAATAACCTTTAAAAACTGTACAAAAGCTAAATGTTTTTTAATTAAAAAAAATAAAGTGAGGTTCCTTTCCCAATTCCTTGAACAAAGGATGGCCTTGTGATTTCTTCTGCCCAAAAGAAGGTGGCAAAAGCCATCTTGGATTGATTTCCAGTTGAGACCTTGCTTCTGCTTGGAGCCCTGGGACCACACCATGAACAAGCCCCAGCTAGCCTGCTAGATGATGAGACATGTGTGGCTCTGAGGCCCCCATGATCCCAGTCAACAGCTAACCACAGAAGCAGAACCACAGGACTGCCTGGCAGTTGATCTCAGATGCATGGGTGAGTCCAGCCAAGGTCAGAAGAACCACCCAACTGAGTAAAGCACAGATTACAGACCCAAAGAATCATGAGATAAAGCAACAGCGCTTGTTCCAAATCTCTAATTTCTGGAGTGGTTTATTACAGAAAAAGCTACATTATACCTTTTTAGCTACTGATACAGTTCAGTAGCTATATCCGTTCAGTTCAGTTCAGTCGTGTTTGACTCTTTGTGACCCCATGAATCGCAGCACGCCAGGCCTCCCTGTTCATCACCAATTCCCGGAGTTTACTCAAACTCATGTCCATCGAGTCGGTGATGCCATCCAGCCATCTCATCCTCTGTCGTCCCCTTCTCCTCCTGCCCCGATCCCTCCTAGCATCAGGGTCTTTTCCAATGAGTCAACTCTTCACATGAGGTGGCCAAAGTACTGGAGTTTCAGCTTCAGCATCAGTCCTTCCAATGAACACCCACGACTGATCTCCTTTAGGATGGACTGGTTGGATCTCCTTGCAGTCCAAGGGACTCTCAAGAGTCTTCTCCAACACCACAGTTCAAAAGCATCAATTTTTGGGGGCTCAGCTTTCTTCACAGTCCAACTCTCACATCCACACATGACCACTGGGAAAACCATAGCCTTGACTAGACAGAACTTTGTTGGCAATGTAATGTCTCTGCTTTTTAATATGCTGTCTAGGTTGATCATAACCTTCCTTCCAAGGAGTAAGCGTCTTTTAATTTCATGGCTGCAATCACCATCTGCAGTGATTTTGGAGCCCAAAAAAATAAAGTCTGACACTGTTTCCACTGTTTCCCCATCTATTTCCCATGAAGTGATGGGACCAGATGCCATGATCTTAGTTTTCTGAATGTTGAGCTTTATCACTGGGATTCAAATTCCAGCTCTACCAGTTCCTTGCTCTATGACTTTGGAACAGTAACTTAGCTTCCAGTGCTTCCATTTCCTCTTCTCTAACATAAAGTTGATGATGATGATGATGATGATGGTGATGATGATGTTGATGCTGATGATGATGTTGATGATGATGATGCTGCTGTTGATGATGATGATGCTGCTGCTGCTGCTGATGTTGATGATGACGCCTACTTCCTAGGGCCTTTATGAGAACTTATTAAGAAAGCACAATCCATGCACAGTGTTTAGACTGGGACCTGGCACACACAAGTTCTTGGTAAGTTATTATCAGCTGAAAACTTTGTTGTCCCAATGTTTCAAAAAAACCCCTCCTGTCCATTTTAATCAGTAGCAACTTAAACAAGTCTAAAATGTCCCTACTCTAATGCTTAGCAGGCCAAGTGTTTCAGAAATCGGGTATATGTGGTACTTGATTTGGGGGTTTTATTAGTATGTGTTCTAAAAAGCAACTAAAATAATGAGATGCGCTCAGGTGTGTTCTAAGGCTGGCACATCCTGCCTCTTGAGGCCCATGTATTAAACTTACAGGAACTTTGTTAGTCATGTAGTAATGTGATTGGTCAGAGTATTCACACCACAGAAATAGGCCAATACCATAAATAGGAGCTCTCTCTTTCCCCCTTTCCAGAGAGCTGGTTATTAAACGTGTATCTGTAAACCTCTGCATGTATCACTTACATACTGATCCAGACATCTAGTCCCTTCTTTCACAACCATTTGCTTTCCCATTCCTTTTGGTACTGGATTCCTTTGATGGAATTATCTCCTATCCAATGTACGCAGTCCTAGTTTGAGAGCAACTTTGAGGAAGTGAAGGTGGAAAAAAGCCATATACTAAAATAAATAAATAATAAATAAAAAATTTAAAAAAGAGACTTTCCTGGTGATTTAGTGCTTAAGACTTCTGCACTTTCACCATAGGGAGCACAGGATCCCTGGTCAGGGAAGTATGATCCCACATGCCACGCAGTGCAGTCAAAAAAAAGAAAAAGAAAAAAGCCATATACTCTCTCATACCTTGGACTTTCGCCTCCCACATGCTCTTTATTCATTTATATTTGCAGCCATGGAAGCATTTTTAGAAAACAATAGTACAATCAGCTCCCAGAGGCAAACGTGAAGGTACTATCGGGATTTTCCACTTTAAAAAGGCTACTTTCTTACTCCATCATGTTTTAAGTGAGTACTGATCTCAGCTGGGGGTCCCCGAATTCCTCCAGTCCCTGTGTAGCACAGGCACTGGACTTAATGTAATGGTGGGATGCAAAGCAACCAGGTAAAAGACAGCCTCTGAAGGTAGACAGACGTCCACAGAGCTAATCTACCTAAGGGGCTAATCTGTGCTGTTTTCTTTCCTGGTGACCACTGTATCCAGGCAATAGATGTTGATCAAGAGAATGTGATGGAGAAATGAAGATGCCTCTGGGGAAATGGAACAATGAGGGTTTTACGATCTGGGAAGTCTGGTCTCCCTAGATGTGTGGTCTCCAAGGTCAGGAGCTGGCTGAAGACAGGATGTTCATTCCTTGTGGGTGTGGGAGTGTCTTACACCCAGTGCAGAACCATGGACTGTCTGCTGCTCACTCACCCCAAACACTGGCAAGCCTGCTGCATCCCTGATGGCCCAGGATCCAGAACTTCATTGTTCTGGGACCTCAGCTCAGTAAACAGAAAGGACTAAGGGAGATCAACCCCACCTTTCTTTGCCCTGTGAGTCTGATGTGTTTAAAATGAGTGACAAGTGACTTCCCTGACAGTGCAGTGGTTAAGACTTTACCTTCCAGTGCAGGGGGGTACAGATTCAATCCTTGGTTGGGGAGCTAAGATCCCACATACCTTGAGGCCAAAAAACCCAAAGCATAAAACAGAAACAGTAATGCAACAAATTCAATAAAGACTTTAAAAACAGTCCACATCAAAAAATCTTCAAAAAATAAAACTTATGGTTGCCAGGGGTTAAGAATGGAGGGAAGAGAGAGGGAGCTTGGGGTGGGCATGTACCCACTGCTATATTTAAAATGGATAACCAACAAGGGCTCACTGTTTAGCACAAGGAACTCTGCTCAATGCTATGTGGAAGACTAGAAGGGAGGGGAGTATAGGGGAGAATGGATACTTGCATATGTATGGCTGAGTCACTTTGCTGTCTACCTGAAACGACCATAGCATTGTTAATTGGCTATCCTCCAATATAAAATTAAAAGTTAAAAAAAAAAAAAAAAACCCTTTTGCTTTAAAAAAAATAAAAAATGAGTGACAATTTCACCCAGCCAATGGGCAGAATCATGGATTCAACTGCTGAAAGCACAGTTACCTTAACATATCTGAAAGGCCAAATAATTTTGACCAAAGTTATATATTGGGTCATTTCACCAACCTTTCCATGCAGTTTTTCTTTGCGTTTTACCTTTCATAGCATTAGGGGAAAGAAAATGCAGCATTATGAAGTTGTCACAGCTTTGAAGATGACAGAGATTAATAATCTCACATTCATTATGACTCCATTACTGTGGTTCTTTAGTGTTTTGTGGTCTCCTCTTTCATGTTCTACACACAGGGGCTTGGCGGTGCTTGGAGACAGAACATTCTAGAAGCCAGTGTAACATCCCCAGGGGGTGGTTTTTAATCGCCACTTACTCCATTATAGGGAGTTCATTCTTATTCCACACAGACTTTGCAGCGAGTGCCAGAACCCTGACAGACACGCTCTCTAGAGATTTCGTGGCTGCCAGGCACTCAGAGCAAGCCCTCCGTACGCCAGCGTGGAAGTGTTTCTCAGCGGCAGCCACAGGGATGTTCGCCAGTTAGAGGAGGGACAGACCCAAGACCCAGAGAAGAGAAGCCAGCTCTCCGAGAGGACTCCAGCTCCACCAAACTCCTGGCCCCTCTGTGGATTTGGAGTACCCTGGGACCAAGGCATCCACACTTAAATATCAATAGCTGTCACATCATCCAGAGGTGACTCTGCTTCCTGTGTGCCCAGAGCTCTGAACACATGCGGGGAAATGGCAGAAAGAAAGGCAGGAGCAAGAACACAGCCTTAGGAGAGGAAAGGAGGGGGAAAAGGAGGCCACTTGAACCTTGTAAATTGCACCTCTCTCTTCTAATCCGTTTCCTTTGTTCAGTTCCACAGGAATGTGCTCACCCCTGAACTGTTTAAATTAGCTGGCACAAATTATGGCAATCTGGAGGCCAAGAAAAAAGTTGTAGGTGTTTTTTAAGTAACGTTTTCTTTAACTTTTCTTATGCAAAAAAAAAAAAAAAGACATTGATTTCCATAGCAACAGTCATGCCGCCTGCGTTTCTGGAGACAGTTCAAGAATTAAGGACAAGCGGCGGCAATGCCAGGTGCCTCTATTTCAGAATTTTGTATGAGTCTGTTGCAGACACGGGTAACTTTCCATTCTTTTTTGGGGAATGCTTTCAGTGGTTTCAATTAACCTCAAGGGTGAGAGAGCCTAATATAATGACCTTCATGCCTCTGTGTAATGTTTAAATTTCTTCCTTTTAGTCTGTCCCATCTCAATCAAATTGAAAAATATAATTTCTTAATGAATTCTTTGGGTCTCAACTTAAGACTACTTCTTAATGGCCTTGCCTCACAGGGTTAATTGCACTTTTTAAGTGCAATGGAGGAAGCGAACAAGAAATCTAATCAAATAGTTTATGTGCCAAGAAGGGGGACCATGTCCTTTACTCTGAAAAAACAGGAAAGATATTTATTGCCACTATCTTTGGTCAAAGAAGAGTTGAGATTATTTCTTCCTGAAAGAGTCTAGTTGCTGGAGTGTGGTCCAACTGGAAAGCCAGAATCTACAGTTAAGCTCTGCTTCCTCCATACAAGTCCCTTCTTGAGCAACTATGACTGTCATTAACAATCAAATGATAAGAGAATCTAAAAATTCACTTAATTCATTACCAGTCGGCTCCCTCCCTCATTTGCAAACACTAAAGACATCGTTATGGAACCATGAAAGCTTCCAGGAAGTCACAAGACCACCCTGACCCAGGCTTTTACCAGCCCACTAGTATCTTCATGGATTAAGTATGTCTTAGATCTGGGCGTCCCCAGTGGCTCAGCAGTAAAGACTCCACCTGCAATGCAGAAGAGGCAGGAGACACAGGTTCCATCCCTGGGTTGGGAAGATTCCTTGGAAGAGGGCATGGCAACCCACTAGTATTCTTGCCTGGAGAACCCTATGGACTGAGGAGCCTGATGGATTGCAGTCCATACGGTCGCAAAGAGTCAGACATGACTGGAGTGACTGAGCACACATCCAGGGATCGTTCATCTGAGAGGAAGCCCTTTGAGATGCTGTAGGGAATACAATGGCACAGACACGGGTATTTTCAGGTTGCAAATCCAGACAGGGTAATACCAAGATGATCAAGGACAAAGGGTGGTAAAAACGGAATGCATCAGAAAACCTGAAGGAGGGTGCTCTTATCTGGCCTGGAAGGTGAACAGGCATAAGAACCAAGGTAAGCCAAGCCTATGGTAACAAGAAGCAGCCAACTCCATGAAGGCAGAAGAAAGACCATTCCAGGCAGCAAGCACAGCTGGGGCAAAGGCCCTGGGATGTGAATGAGTTTTGATGTTGCAAGCAGAAGAAGGCAGTGAGGCTTCAGTGCAATGAGTGTGAGAAACAGCGTTAAAAAAATTAGGCTGGAGAGAAGGGCAAGCCTGCTGTGGTGGGTCTCAATCTTCACTGTTTACCAGCATCACCTGGAAAGATTTTTTTAAGAATACTGATGGACATCCAGGGACACCCCCAGAGATTCTGATTTACCTAGATTAGTGTAGGATTCAGACATTGGATGTTTTTTTTTCTCACAGAATTTTAAAGCCATGGAAAAATGAAAAGAATATCTTATCTACTCATCATCTGAATTGACAAACTTTGAAAATCTGCCAGGTATAACTTTTTTCATTCTGTTTCTCTCCCTGTCTGTCTCCCTGATTCTGTTTCCCTTTCTCTCTATATATATATATTTATGTCCCTTCTGAAAAAATTAATATCCCTCATATGAATTACATACATATTTTAAAATAATTAGTACATCCAACTCTTTGTGAACTGTAGCTGCTGGACTCCTCTGTCCATGGAATTCTCCAGGCAAGAATACTAGAGTGGGCTGCCATTTCCTTCTCCAGGACAATCTTCCCAACCCAGAGATCAAACCCGGGTCTCCCACATTGCAGGCAGATTCTTTACAATCTGAGCCACCAGGGAAGCCCCATACATATTATATATACATTAATTATATACATTTTGATGTCCACCAAAGGTGGGGATCACTGGTGTGAACTACCCTTAGTTGAGCACTGTTCCCTGTTGCTGAAGACTTCAAGCTGATGGCCTTCAATCCTTGAGGGCCATCTCCATTCTTGGGGGGTCAATGGTCAGTGGGGACATCAGTCCTTGTGGCATCAGACCACACTGGCATCTGTAAACTGTGTGTCTCTCTAGGCACATACATGTCAAAGGCATATTCTCCAATCAACAGAGCAACTTGACAGGTGGTCCAATGATACTCCTTGTTTATTCTGACAACAAAGCCAGCATTCCTTTAGCTGCTTCTATCATCCTTATACTACACAGAAAATATGGGAAATTGCATGGAGCAAAGGCTTTTTTTTTACCGTTTTCACCAGCCTACTACGTTGGGCACAAGAGAACTTGGAGATCTTGCTTGTTCCTGTGTTTTTATCAGGAAGGAGAGGATAGATATCCACTGCTTTCTGGTTTCCCAAATATCTCAGATGAACTATTCAAAGCTCAAGGATCCTTTTAGGGTCCAATCAATATTTAACTCTGTCGCTTTTTTTTTTTCTGGCTTCACCCTCGGTTTAGGAAACCAGTATCTAATTTTTTGGAATAAGAACAAACCTAATAAGAGTTTTCCAGATTTTGTGGTCCACTTCAAAACTTAAGGATTTCACTCTCTTGTTTTCCATTTGTGCTATGACAGCCCATCATTCCTAGAAATCAATGTAACACGTTCTCTTTGTGGTTTGAATCTTGGAAAGAACCATGGACTAAGAAAGAAATAAGAAGCACATGGGGATGAAATATCCCTTGTATGGAAATACCATCTCCCAGACTGATACTGACATATACACACTATTGATATTATGTATAAAGTAGAAAACCAATGGAAACCTACGGTACAGCTAAGGGAACTGTCCTTCATGCTCTGCTGTGACCTGAATGGGAAGGAAATTTTAAAAAAAGAGGGGGTATATGTATGCCTATAGCTTATGCACTACTCTGTACAGCAGAAAATAACATACTGTAATGCAACTATACTCATAAAAATTAATTTTAAAAATACCATAAGAGAAATTGGGCAAAGGGACAGTTAGATACCCATCTAAGATTGGGGAGATTGTCTCTTGACCTCATTAGAGATTCTGCAGCTCCAGTGGTTCCTGGGGAGCCCAAGCTGCTCCCCAATCCTGTAACCAACAGCTCAGCTAAGCGGAGGCGGCACCTTCCCACTGCCCATGTTTCAGTCTTTGCACTCCCCTGTGCATTTCAGGATGGCATAATTGGGTTTGTCAGCTGGACTCCATCTTTAGCCCTTCCTTCTGAGACACGCTGACACTGATCTATCAATTTTGAGAGCCAGTCCCGTGCCCACGGAGCCTGTTCTGGGAAGGACTCATTAACCGCTAATGAAATGAGTAGTAATTGAAGTGTGATACCCTTTCTGCCAGTGTGATGTCAAGGATGGCTCCGTCTTTGAACAGACCTCTCTGATGTTATCAAAGCCCTTTTCTTGTTGTTTTCTTTTTTCTTTTCTTCTTTGTTTCAGCAGGGATATTAAGATATACTTATCTCAAAATACAGACAAACTATATTAGATTCATGCTCTTTGGTAAACATGAAAACTGGCCTTGATTTCAATGGCTTATGGTCGCATTATCTGCTGCCAACATCTGGGAAGAGCGTTTCAAAGAAGCAGGGTTTCTTCCGTTGCCAGGCAAGACCATGATGTTCCCGACAGATGGCTTTCCCCAGATGTCCGTGGGTACATCCCTGACTCACTGAGAACCACGGCTGGCTATGAAGCCTGAGAGACAATTGGTTATAAGCCACAGTTGTAGTGATGCATGCCATGATCAACCAGTTGTTTTTCTCAGGGTGTTCTAACCTCAGCATCACTGATGAGCATTCTGAGTTGCAAATAGTCTTTGGTAGGGAAGAGGGATGTTGTCCTATGTCTTGTAAGAGATCTACCATCATCCCTGGTCTCTACCTGTAAGATACTAGTAGAAACCCCCTCCCCAGTTTTGACAACCAAGGTCTCCAGGTAATTTCCAAATGTGTCCTGGGAGGGGCGATTAAACCTGATTCTTGGTTTACCTAAGCGAACACAATGGCATCCTTCTACCAACAGGATGTAGATGCTACATAAAGATGGGAGTGCGGACATCCCTGGTAGTCCAGTGATTAAGAATCTGCCTTGCAATGCAGGGGACACAGGTTTGATCTCTGGTCCAGGAACTAAGACCCCATGTGCTGCAAGGCAGCTGAGCCCTCACACCACAACTAGGCTTGAAATCTGCAAGCCTAGAACTAATGCTCTGAAACAAGAGCAGGACTGCAATATAGCCCCTGCTCACCACAATGAAGACCCAGCACAACCAAAAAAAAGAAAGATTCGTTCATGTTGCAGAATTCAACAGAATTCAACTGTGGCTGGTGTCAGAACTCCCTTCCTTTTTAAAGTGAAGTAGCATTCCATTGAACATTTTGTTTGTCCATTCATCCACTGATGGACACTTGGGTTTCTTCCACTTCTTGGCTATTGGAACACTGCAATGAACATGGGTATATAAATATCCCTTCAAGACCCCGATTTCAATTATTTGGGGTATATACACAGAAGAGGAACTGCTGGATCATATGGTAGTTCTATTTTTAATTTTTTAAGGAACCTCCATCTTGTTTGTCCCAGCAGCTGCACCATTTTATATTCCCATCGATAGGACACAAGGTCCCGATTTCTCCACATTGTCATCAACACTTGCTATTTTCTGTGAACTTTATAGCATCCAATCTAATGGGTGTGAGGTGCTATTTCTGTGTAGGAGAAGATCACTTCTAAACTCTCAGCATGATAGGAACTGGGAAGACCTGGGGGTCACCATGTAAGGAGTCAGCAGGAGAATTATAACAACATGTAAGAAAGGGATCTGGCTGATGGAGTGAAGAGATTGAATCCCACCATGGGTTGTTGAGAGGACTGCACAGCAAGTTATGAATGAATGACACATCAAACACTATGCACATATACTCTCCTAGAATCCCAACAGGGCCATCCAACCAGCAGTCCCAGAGGCAGCCAGGATTTTGACTCAGGAACAACTGGTTCCATCCACATGACCCTGAGTGAGAGCTGCTGAAAAGGCTATCATTCCTTTATTTTGTTGTAGCAATTATATATATATATATATATTTTAAAAAGATGCTTCTGAAAAACTCAAAAGAAGACTCAGGAAGGCATGTCTAAAGTGCTTGCAAAATGCCAATGGATGCTGGTATTTTAGGGACCTGTAAGATGTGCTCTCCATCTTCTATGCACTGTCCTCACAAGTGGTCCCACTTGAGGGACAGTCATCGTCCAGGTCTGGGGGTGCTGGTCTTTGTGGCTGGATAGTCTCAAGGTAAGATGATGGAGTAAGGAAGTCCCAGTTGATGTAAGTTAAGGTAAGGTAGCAAGATCAAGACTTGAGAATGTGGATCCACACTGGAGGAAAGAGGGGATAGGGTTGCAGGGGCAATGGGACTCAGTCACAGGGGGAGTGAGATTGTTGAATTCAACTGGGGAAATAGCTGGTAACTGGTCCTGAGATCCACAGCCCCTCTCTTCCTTCCCTTCTACCCCTCTGACATCAGATCCTTCTCTCTGTCTTGATGTCCTAATTTCCAGGACCCTTTCTTTTTAAATAAAACAGTGCATCATACTTCTGAAAGTAGATGGAGCCCAACCGACTAAGTAGATGGAGGCCAACACACACAAGACTAAGAAATACAAGAAAACATACTCAACATCACTAGAAACATAGGATATGGAAGAGGAAAGGGTAACAAGATTCCAAGACAGGCTTTAATTGTTTTCATGGAAAAAATTCTTTCTTGGTTTTCCAATTTTAAAATTAATTTTAATACAAGTTTTAAGGATTATTTTCTATTTACAGCTATTACAAAATATTGGCTCTATTCCCTGTATTACACAGTGCATCCTTGAACCTACCTTATACCCAACAGTTTGCACCTCCCCTCCCACCCCTATATTATTCCTGCCCCTTCCCTCTGCCCACTGGTCATCACTAATTTCTTCCCTGTGTCCACGACTCTGCTTCTTTTTTGTTATAGTCACTAGTTTGTTGTATTTTTTAGATCCCACCTACAAGTGATATCATACATATGGTATTTGTCTTTCTCTGTCTTACTTATTTCACTCAGCGAAAGGTTTTAAATCATGCAATCGGAATGCTTTTGAATCAGGTGAGATTTCTTCCCCCTCCCTGAGGTTTTAATTTAGATTTTAACTCTTGGGGTTGTAAGAAATAAACAGTTCACACTTCTGATATTTAAGAACCCTGGAGCAGTGATATGACACCAAAGCGGCTGCAAATCTGGACTTTAATATATATATATCTATGAAACTGAATCACTTTGCTATACACCTGAAGGTCCTGCAACATTGTAAATCAACTATATTTCAATTAAAAATCAAATTTAAAAAATAGAATAAATAAAAAGAGGGACTCAAAAAAGGAAGGAAAAATCTTTTACTGCAATGACTACTTACTCCATTAGCTGGCCTCTCTCCTCTAAAATGTGCCTGGATAGAAAGGGACCACATGTCACAGGGCCACTTATGTATGTGCTAAATTGTTTGCAACAGACAAAGCTGTGATCTAGGGAAACTTGAAAACTAAGATGATTTTTAAATGGTTGAAAGAATGTGGAACAAAGGAGTCAGGACTTGGTCAGAGGACTCTGCTTTTTTCTCTGTTCACAGAACTGGAGTCAATTTTATGTTTAAATGTTTCCCACAACAGTCAAATCGTTCTCAAATGTTTCACTGAAGCGGGGCTGCCTGGCAACCCAGATGTGTTGTGGAGTTGGGGGGAGCTGGGGAGGGGGCCCCAGGCAGGAAACATTATTTCTTCACTTCTTCCCAAGCAGAAAGAAAATTGTTCCTTTTCTCTGTTCCAGCAGAATACATTTAAAATGACAAGCTGGAGAAAATGAAAACAAACCTTTCCTTGGGAGACCCTCAACAGGGAAATGCATTTTTGACACAAGTGTGGGAAAATGAGTTTCCAGAATTTTCTGAATTAGCTCCAAACTGGCAGTCAAGGCAAACACCATTGTGTTGGACAGTCTCCTCCAATGAGTCTGGGGACTGTCCAGTCATTCTTGAGGGTTCTACTTGACCCTGCAGATGGAAGCTTCGTTGGAAATGGAGGCCTGACAATTATCCAGGGCAAGCCAGGCATCTGGAAATTGCCTTTGAGGGCTTTTCGTATTCTCAGACATAAAAGGCATCAGGAGAAAGAAAAACACACTCCCCTAAAATTCAATTACAACAGCACATACACAGACTGTGCTCAGAAATGAGGGGAATGGATTTGAACCTGCAGCTCCGACTCCCTTAGTAGAGAAGGGTTTATCCTCCATGTGGGGAAGGCACATATTCCCATTCATAGATAGCATCACCATCCGCCCCACAGGGAACTCTCTAATTGGAGTGGCCAAGGGGCACCAAGCAATTCAGGAGAACCAAGGGTGGTATAACAGAAGGTCCTGAAATATAGCATCACCCATCATCACCCTGGAGCGGGTTGAAGAATGAATGCCTCCTCTTCCAGTTCATGTCCATTTAGACCCTCAGAATGTGACCTTATTTGTAAAGAGGGCCTTCGCAGATGTGACTAGTTAAGGATCTCAAAATGAGACTGTTCTAGATTGGAGTGGGTACTAAATCTAGTGAATGGTTTCTTTCATTTTAAAAAAAATTTTATTTTATATTAGGGTATAGTTGATCTACCATGTTGTGTTAGTTTCGGGTGTTCAGCAAAGTGATTCAGTTATATGCATAGATATATCTATTCTTTTTCAGATCTCTTTCCCATGTAGGTTATTACAGAGTATTAAGCAGAGTTCCCTGTGTTATATAGCAGGTCGTTGCTATAAATACAACAGCAGGTCGTTATTGTCAATGTGTGTATATGTTCATCCCGAATCCCTAATTTATCCCTCCTCCCTTAACCCTTGGGTAACCAAAAGCTTGTTCTGTAAGTCACCGAGTCTGTTTCTGTTTTGTAAACAAGTTCATTTGTATTATTTATTTTTTTGTTTTAGATTCCACATGTAAGTGATAAGTGATATCTGCATGTCCAATTTCTTTATAGGAGACAGGAGAGGGCAATGTGACAACAGATGCAGAGGAGAAACAGAGGGTGACGCGATGGGAAGACAGGCAGAGACTGGAGGGATGTGGCCACAAGTCAAGGAACCCCAAGGTTGACAGCCACCACCAGAGGCTGAAAGAGGTCAAGAAGCCCCTTCTCTGGGGCTGTCTGAGGGAGCATGGCCCTGTCAGTGCCTTGATTTCAGACTTCTCACTTCTAGAACTGTCAGAGAAAAAATTTCTGTTGTTTTAAACCATCCAGTTTGGCGCAATTTGTTACAGCAGCCCCAGGACACGAATCCATTCTGCTTTGAGCCCTGACTTATGGATCAGGAGACGCGACCTGGCAGCCTGCAGACACAAGCAGGTCCCCAGGCCTGCGTGGCGATGGCTGAAAAGTCATTCTGTTTGAAAGATTGTATTAAAGTCTGCATTTCCAGCTTCTCTTCAAGACCGGGAAACATGGCAACCATTATTGGAGGTGAGAAGAGGCTGCTCCCTTTAAAAATGCACATGAGAAAAAAAAAAACCAGACTGCTTTCCTGGTGGCTCAGTGGTAAAGAATCTGCTTGCCAATGCCGGAGACACAGGTTCGATCCTCAATCTGGGATGATCCAACACACTTCGGAGCAACTAAGACCGTGAGCCCACAACTGTTGAGCCTGTACTCAAGAGCCCAGGAGCCGCAACTACTGACCTCATGGGCCACAACTACTGAAGCCGAACACTTTAGAGCCAGTGCTCTTCAGAAAGAGAAGCCACTGCAATGAGAAGCCCGGGCACCGCAGCTAGACAGGAGCCCCGCTTGATGCAACAAGAGAAAGCCCGTGCATAGCAACAAAGACCCAGCACAGCCATAAATATATAAATGAATAAAATAAAAAAAGGAAATGCACATGAATCAATTCCCCCACTGCTTGCTGCTTCCCTACCACCCCTATCATTTCCACAGTAGAGGGTGCACAGGTCAGACTGACTACCACATGGAGGTGGAGGACTGTGTGGGCAAAATAAAATGCTTTCATTAGATTATGTGTTGATCTGGGGAGGTCTCAGGGGTGACTAATTGACATTATGGGGGCTGCTAATGCCCTCTTAGCACTCCATTCCCCTATATACCTACCCTAATCTATATCCCCTGGCTAGCCGATAACAGACCTCCGATGTAAGCCAGTCCGTCTCTGTTTTGGTCATTTCTATTCAAAAGAAACACTGAGGAGGCTTCTAATCATGACATGGTATGAATTAGAACAAAGGCTTTAGTACTGGTGGGAAAGATTCAACCTGGCAAGATCCTAAGAATACTGCGAAGTGTGGGAAAGACAGTGAATGTTCGATCACTTGATGGGAAAAAAAACCTCAATTGAACTGGAGGTTTTTTATTTTTTTTTAAAATTAGTTCCATGTTTAATGTGTGGTTAAGTTTAGAGGCAATAAAGAGAGGTCAAAACCAACCATCTTTTCTGCCACACACATTATCTCATGGGAAATATACATTGGGGTTGACCAAAAATTTTGTTACAGTTTTTCCATAAATCTTACAGAAAACTCCAAATGAACTTTTAGTCAGCCCAATATATATATAGACCTATATATAAAGGCTTATTTTTTAAGAATACAATTCAGTGGTGTTTAGTATATTCACAAAGTTATGCAGACATCTCCACAATCTAATTCCAGAATATTTTCACCCCTCCAAAAAGAAACCTCACACCCTATAGCAATCATTCACCACTCATCATCTGTTTCACTAGATTCTGGCAACCACCAGTCTACTCTCTGTCTCTATGGCCTTGGGTATTCTAGATAGTTCCTATACATAGAACTGTGCCATATGTGGTCCTTTGTGTCTGACTTCTTCTACTCAGCCTCATATTTTCAAAGTTCATCCACAATGGTAGTCTTTATTAATACTTCATTTCTTTTTATGGCTGTATTCTATTACATTGCAGGAATATATTAGTATTCACTTACTCATTCGTCTGTTGATGGATGTTTGGTTTGTTTCCATGTTTTGGCTGTTGTGAATAATGCTGCTGTAAGCATGTATTTTGGGCATATTTTGTGCCTGAGGAACTGTAAATAGACTCAGTTGTGATGCTCCCTGATGGGCTTCAGTCTATTAGGAGAGAGATCCCCCCTGAATCCCACCATCCATGCACCAGGGGTATCCTGAGACTCTGCCCTCTGTTCTGGGCTGCTGAGAAACAAGGTTTGTCTCTACAAGGTGAACTGAGGGCTTTCCTGGTAGCTCAGTGGTAAAGAATCTGCCTGCCAATGCAGGAGACACAGGCTTGATCCCTGATCCAGGAGGATTCCACATGCCGCAAAGCAAGTAAACCCGTGTGCCATAACTATCGAGACTGCTCTAGAGCCCAGGAGCTGCAACTACTGAAGCCCACACACCCTAGAGGCCAAACTTAGTGACAAGAGAAGCCACCACAGTGAAAAGCCCATGCACCACAACTAGAGTGTAGCCCTCGTTACTAGAGAAAAGTCCACACAGCAATGAAGATCCAACACAACCAGAAATATATAAATTTTTTTAAATTAAAAAAAAAAAAGATGAGCCTCACAAAATCCTTCTAGAATTGATGACAGCTAGTTTCTGCAGTCTAACTGCATTCCCTTGTCATACACTGAGATTCTAGAAATGAACTCATCTACAGATCTCATCCTGCTGAAAAAAATACTACTTCCTTAACATTCTTGCATACAGCAAGCTTCTTCCTATAGGACGTCTCCTTAAAAGCTTCTTCTCTGCCTTCATGCTTCATCCTTTTTGTTTCTTTATTGGAAAGATGCCAGGAACCTATAGCAGCTCTTAAGTGCACATGATGTTGTGTTAATTTGGTTGGGAAGACATTCGTAATTAACATGAATGACCGTCCATATCCCTACCAGTCACACTAGGATGGAAGCCATGAATCAATAGGTCTCACATTCAACATCCAATGAGGGCCCCTTACTGCTCCCTTATTTTGCCACCCTTCCTCTACAAACTGAGGGCTATTAAAGACTGGATGCTTGGTATAGACTTGTCTCTCTTCTTTTCCCTTTTTTTTTTTTTCTTCTGGGAGGGCTACCTCTTTACTTCAACTTGTTTTACTTAAACAGGAAAAAAATCACCTTCTAGGATTTAGACCCTGCAGTGTCCAAGATCAGAGCTGGCGGACAAATCTTATACAGAAAGGGGCAAAGCAGGCACGTAAACAGCTGTATACTTCTTAGTTCTTCTTGAGAAAAGGAGATAGAGATACCTTCTTTTCTTTTTGCTTTTGAGGGTAGTGACTTGAGCTGAAGAGGCAGCTACCTTTGAGAGGAAGCTTGGTGGACGGATCACCAGCTGATAGAACTTGAGATAACTACCTGAGATCTACAGAAATCCAGAAACACAAGGAATCCAAGACGGGTGAGGCCAAGTATCTAGTTTTCTCTCTTTCCTGGTCACCTCTGAAATACTGAGGTTGTTTGGATGAACTTTTTGGCTGATACCAACAGTTCGGATGTTTTGATTTATATCTGATTATATTGATCAGATACTTAACTCTTGGTGGGGAAGGAACAGAATGAAGGGACATGTCAGAAGAGAAATCAAGGAGACAGCCTTGGCAGCTTTTGACCAAAGGAACGCCTAGGAATGAGATGTGCGTGCTTGAGAAGTCGCTTAAGTCAGATCTGACTCTTTGCGACCCCATGGACTGTATCCTGCCAGGGATAAACTGTTTCTTTTCCCACCCAAATCTATACACAGACCATTCATATCCTCTGAACATCAAAGATGTAGAGGAAGAGCTGTCAATCAAGGTGATTCTGTTCTCAGGGGATACTTGGCAGAGTCTGGAGACAATGTGGTTGTCACAGCTGGACAGAAGGTACCATGCTAGTGGATGGAAGCTAGGGATGCTGTCAAGCATCCTATGGCACCCATGTCAAAGAATGATCTAGCCCCAAATGCCTATCTTGCAGAGGTTGGGAAATCCTGGCATAGACTAAACCAGTCCGTATGCTACTCATCTTCTTTTCATTATGAGACACTAGATATGCTCTGTGTAAACTCATGGCAGCAGCATAATGTAATCTTGTAATGAGGAAAGACTCTTTATGACTCTCTTAGCATCCCTAATTCCAATTACAGAGTTGCAGGGTTCTGAATTAGTTACACTTGGAGGAGAACATCTCCCCTGCATTTCTGTGAATTACGGATTTCAATTAAGCAAGCTTATTTTAAATGGGAGAGGACTGCCTTAGCTTCTTTAGGGATCCATTTCAGCTGCTTCCTGAAAAGACCAGAGGTGCCATGTCCTCCCCTAGTCTTCCCTTCAAAGACCTGTGAGGTCAAGAGCGATCTACTTGCTCTAACACCTGCAACCTGAAATAATGTGAACAATGGTTCGAACACAGGGAGTAATTTCACAACCTCAGTCCTAAGACTGAGCTTTGAGTGAGGAGTGTGGTCCTCAGCATCGGGGCTGTCATTAGCATTCAGGCACATGGAGATAGCAATGGGAATTTTCAGGGATGATGACCCTAACTGTCAATATGTTTTGAAAACACTCATAAGTGAAAATAATGCTTATGTTTGCTGTAAGGAATCTTGATATTATTTCAAGAAACTTCAGTTAGTAAGTCACGAAGGAAAACATCCATGAAAAGGATCGTTCATGATACAAATCTGACATTAGGTATTTGCTTTTGCACTAACTCAGTAAATGTTTACTGGTCCTTTACTCTGTGTTAAGCCATACAGCCGTCTTCCCCGATGGCTCAGCGAATAAAGAATCCACATGCAATACAGGAGACACAGGTTCGATTCCTGGGTTGGGAAGATCCCCTGGAGGAAGGCATGGCAACCCACTCCAGTATTCTTGTCTGGAGACTCTCAGGGACAGAGGAGCCTGGCGGGGGCTACAGTATAAAGGGTCTCAAAGAGTCAGACACGACTGAGCGACTAAACACGCACACAGGCAGGTCATATAGTAACAAGGGTTCGTTACCATATTTTTAAATGAACAAACAGGCCCAGAGATATTAAAGGACATTTTCAGGTTCACACAGCCGAACAGCAGCAGAGAGTGGCATGTAGTATTATAGCTTTCCTGACTTCCAGCCTCCTGTATTTTTTTTCTTAACCCCATGTATTTTACAAATATCTATGTAGTCAAATTCTCTTTTGTGAAATCTAATTGTAACTTGGACTAAACAGTGTCTCTGTAAGCTAAGGCGGTAAAAACTTACTGTGGTGTTAATCCTGGGGAACAAACAGGTATCAATGTGCATTGTGTTGTTACAGTGAGCTGTCATGCATTCCCCAGCGAAGTCCAAAGTGACCAGATCTGCTAGGTAACTTATTGAGATGCTCAGATTCCAAGCCTTCATCCCTCCTCTCCCAGTAACTGGTTCAGCCCCATGTTTGAGAACAGAACCACCCTCGACTAAGAACTCATTTGAGTTTGTCGCATTCATGATTGTATCTCCTCGTGAAAAGTTTGTGTCCAGTGGCAAAACATTCAAGCTAGACAAGTCCTAGGTCAGAATCATTGCTAGTTTTCATTTCTGCTCTTCTAATTCAGTTGCCTGCTGCATGCAGACCTCCCTTTCCCTGACTCCTTCACTGTCGATGGCTATGGTCATCTTTGGGCTTCTTAGGTGGCACATGGTAAAGAATGCACCTGCCAACGCTGGAGATGCAAGAGAGATGGGTTCTATCTCTAGGTTGGGACGATCCCTTGGAGAAGGAGGTGGCAAACCATTCCAGTATTCCTGCCTGGAAAATTCCATGGACAAAGGAGCCTGGAGGGCTACAGTCCATGAAGCTGCAGAGTCGGACACGACTGAGTGACGGAGCATGTATAAGCCATATGCCAAGAGACAAGGGGCCTAAACCCATGGAACCGACCTGCTTACAAGTATTTGTAAAACATATACATGTAGGTATTCTTCCTTTACGTTGGTCATTATTTTAATTTTTATTTTTCAAAATAGCTTTCTAAAATAATGTTATATCCACAGGAAACAGAGTTTCAACCTCCACACCTTGACTTTTGAGTCTCAGGAACCTGTCTGATCATAAAGCAGGGGTTGCCTTTGAATTAGATGCATGAAGTAGCTAACGAAATGCAGGCTGCTTCCTCAAGCCTGTGGAAGAGAGTATTGTTTGTGAAAACCGTCCTGTAAAGGAGGCTCAGGCCAAGTTTCCATGTCTGTTATTGATCCTATAAAAATTTCCAAGAAGTCCGGGCTAAGTCCAAGCATCACAGACTTGTCAGCAAAGCCATCTTCTAAGGAGATGATGGAGAATGTTTTTGGATTTCATGGTCAAGAGGAGTCTTTCAAATCCCAGTCCCTTTGTAAGTTTCCCGTGAATTTCTCAGCTGGGTTCCAGTGATGGGCCAGATGAATTTTTCCTGTGATTGAACCAGTGACTACTGTTGATGGCAGCTGGATAAATAAATGTGCATTTCCATGCGCTGCTACTTTTGAGAGGAAGAAAGTGGTATTTCGTAAATTTCAGTGAGCCTCACACAAACTTAATTACTTTGCCACATACATCTTTTTGTGTTTTTGAATACTTCTTTCCCTAGAAGAATTCCTTAAATTAAAATTAAAATATGGGCTTCCCCAATGGCTCAAAGTAAAATTCTTTACCCAAAGGTAAAGAATCTACTGGCAATGCAAAAGATGCAGGAGACAGTTTTGAACCTTAGGTCAGGAAGATCCCCTAGAGAAGGAAATGGCAACCCACTCCAGTATTCTTGCCTGGAGAATCCCACGGACAGAGGAGCCTGGAGGGCTACAGTCCATGTAGCTGCAAAGAGCTGGACACAGCTGAGTGACTGAGCAACTAAGCATGTATAAGCCATATGCCAAGAGACAAAGGGCCTAAACCCATTGAACTGACCTGCTTGGAGGGTCCATGGAGTCGCAAAGAGTCAGACATGACTGAAGCAACAGAGCACACAGAAATTAAAATACAGTGAAGTATGTTATCTAGAAAAGGAATGCTAGCTTTCCTTGCAGCCGTCCCATTCTAATCATGGCTGCTGCATTTTTCACTTCCAATGTCTTGGCGTCATCCTTGACTGTTTTTCTCCCACCTCTCTCCCCTCAGGACTCAAATCCATGGTTGGAAAGACCAGGAAGGCAGAAATGGGGTTGCTACCCTTCCTGGCATCAACCAATATTCCACCCAGAACCCTGTCATTCTCATCCTCTGTGCCCCCAAAGCTCTTGTTATTATAAAACCATATTTTTTTTTTTGCTCTTTAAAAAAATCCTAGTAAAATGAGAATCAATACAGCTTTCAGAACAGACTTGGTAGCTGTTGTTTTATGCAAAGCACGATGTCCTTTTACTGCCAAAATAGAATTCAATGCTTATTGAAGTTTTCATAGATGTTTAAAAGCAACCCTGATAGTAATAGCCAACACTTGTAGAAGCACTTTTACATGTCAGGTACTGTTATAAGCACCTTAGAAATAAGTATGAGCCACTGAATCCTCCCATCCCTATGGCAGGAGGTACCAGCATCATATCTGAATGAGGACACCAAGGCACACGGAGATGAGATGGCAGGCCAGGGAAGTGGACCAGAATCGAGACCAGTTGGTTCCAGGGCCTGATTTCTCCAACATCACCCTCATCTTTGTGAAGGAAAACAAAAACAGCAACTCCTCCTCTCCAGTGAACCAGGTCTGACTGCCCCGCCTGCAATGGAAAGCTCTGCATCTTAGTTGTGGGGACCCAGTTGTTCACACACACTCACCCCCAGAGCTTGCTTCTTGAAAGAGGGAAGTTAGGGATAAGTACAAATGGGAAGGGGGCTTCCCTGATAGCTCAGTTGGTAAAGAATCCGCCTTAAGTGCAGGAGACCCGGGTTCTTATGACTCTGGAATTTTTAAAACTTGTTAGCAGTACTATTGATTCCCTGTCTTCTGTACCTCCTTTCCAATGCCCAGGCTGGATATATTCATTTTATAATAGAATGACATGAAACCAAGGTGCTAAGAGACTAAGTGGAAATGAAACTCAGACCTTCCAGATCAGTATCTTTCTCCATCCAAGGCAGGAGGAAGCGAACCTGGATCCTTTTATTGAAATACCTCCTCTCCTGCAGTTATAAGGCTGGCACTTTCATTAAGACATCTAGTTTATTTTTCCTTACCCCAGAGACAGCAGGCACCAGGTTGACCACCCCTCAGTACAAATGAGATTGAGAATTCCCCAGAGGGTACATTTTGTACTTTATAGAAGATGCAGGATTACATAACATCACGGAAAGTGATTCTGTAAAACACTTGTTCATATCCCAAACCGCTGGCAAAGAAGGATCTGGTAAAACTAGTGCATTTAAAAATTGAAATAAAAAAATTATAAGGATGATCATTAGATAGACACTTCAGAAGAAAATTATCCAAATCCAAAGGACTAAGAAATGCCTTGTGAAACTTATCAAAACCTCTGAATGCCTTTGGTAAAAACAAACAAACAAACCCTTTAAAAAGAACCATTCTTATCTTCAGACAATCAAATTTAAACCAAAGTGAAATATGCCAGAAGATGTCATCAGTCTATTTTGTGAATATTTTCCCAAGCAACTCAAGCCACGTGTGATTAATTTTTTATTCTAAAAAGTACAAAAGCATTGCTGCAATTATAACCTAAGTCATTCTTAATGATAATCATTTAAAAAGCCTGATTTTGGTCATCTTTATCTTTTAAACAAATCTCAAGTAAATATTTTTTCATTATTCTGAAGTTCTAAGAGGATTTGCATTAAGTGGCTTTCCCCCCAGTATTAATTATCCTCACATAACAGGTTGCCCTGATCTAAACCTCAGAATTATTATCCAGAGTGACAGAGCAGGCCCATTACATCTTCTGTGTGATCTGTTGAACCAGCAGAGGTCATGGGAGGTGGGTTATTCTGTAGTTGCTTTAATTTGGTTTTCTTTTTTTCTTTTATTATGAAATGAAATACCTCTGATAAAGAATTTTCTGTTGAGGGATGTCCCTTGTTGCCTAGTGGTTAGGATTATGGGCTTTCACTGCAGTGGCCTGGGTTCAATCCCCATTCAGGGAACTGAGATCCTATAAGTCATGAAGAATGGCCAAAAAACAAATAAGTTAAAATAGCGTTTGTCACAAACTGGGGTTTCCTCAGTTCCTAACTGGCAAGATTTAACCCTACCAAATAAAAAAAAAGATATTATTCTTGGCTTTTTTTTTTTTTTTTTCACGCTTACACTCAAAGTGAGATGGCAGATGGTGAGATATGTCTATATATTTCCTTGAGCCCACTGAACATATACTTTGTCATGTAACCAAGTATCTGCATGTCTATAAAAAATTTTAAAGCTTAAAAAAAAGTCACATTGTGGTGACCTAAATGGGAAGGAAATCCAAAAAAGAGGGGACATATGTACACATATGGGCTTCCGAGGTGGCGCCAATGGTAAGGAACCCACCTACCAATGCAGGAGACAAAAGAGATGTGGGTTTGATCCCTGGATCAGGAAGATCCCCTGGAGGAGGCCATGGCAATCCATTCTAGTATTTCTGCTGGAGAATCCCATGGACAGAGGAGCCTGGTGGTCTATGGTCCATAGGGTTGCAGAGTCAGATACAACTGAAGTGACTTAGCATGCACACATGTATACCTACAGCTGATTCACTGTGCTGTGTGGCAGAAACTAACACAACATTGGAAAGCAACTCTACTCCAATAAAAATTAATTTTAAAAATTTATAAAGTGAAAGTGAAAGTCACTCAGTCGTGTCCAACTCTTTGCGACCCCATGAACTATAGAGTGCATGGAATTCTCCAGGCCAGAATACTGGAGTGGGTAGCTGTTCCCTTCTCCAGGGGATCTTCCCAACCCAGAGATTGAACCCAAGTGTCCCGCATTGAGCGCAGATTCTTTACGTCTGGGCCAATCAAACCAAAACCTAAGCTGTAAATGTCTCAAGGTTACAGAATTGAAACCTAAGGGGTGTGGGTGTGGGTGTGTGTGTGTGTGTGTGTTTGTGCTCAGTCGCTCACTGTGTCCAATTATTTGTGACCCCATGGACTTTAGCCCAGTAGGCTCTTCTGTCCGGGGGGATTCTCCAGGCAAGAATACTGGAGTGGGTTACCATGCCCTCCTCCAGAGGATCTTCCCAACCCAAGGATCAAACCCAGGTCTCCCACATGGCAGGTGAATTCTTTATCAACTGAGCTAGCTACAAGGGAAGCCCAAGAATACTGGAGTGGGTAGCCTATCCCTTGTCCCGCGGATCTTCCCAACCCGGGAATGGAACCAGGGTCTCCTGCATTGCAGGTGGATTCTTTACCAACTGAGCTATCAGGGAAGCCCATAAATATAAAGTAACCATATTTTGATCACCCTTTTGGCCATGGAACATTTTAATACTTCATAAATCTGTTTATGCCTCCCCCCAAAAAAATTAAATCCCTCTTCAAGTTCAGTGGTAATTCAAGGTCAAAAGAGAGTGATTAATTTAGTCTTGTTTCTTTCGGGTGCAATTTCGGCCCATTTTCTCCCACCTCCTAATATATACAGTGCAGCTGCTGAAAGCATGCAGGCAGGTGCAGAAACTAGCTTCCAGTGTGAAGCAGGAGGGTCCCTGAAGGTGGTGAAAATGGAATCTTCTGGTATATACACCCCAACTTCCCATCCAGTGTCCTCCCAGGGGCGCCTAAGCCTACCTCAAGTGCAGACCTACCTCAAGATGAAGAAGTCCACGGTGGAATTGCTGGCCACAGTGACATAGGCAGTGACCACATCTCCCTGCTTGACGGGCCTGGAGGGCAGCCAGATGGCCACGTTGCCGTCTAGACGCAGCTCGCTGAGCTGGGCACTGTCCTGAGCGCGGTAGAGACCCACGGCGCCGATCCTCTGCAAGTGCGACGTGCTCTCCTGCAGTCCATCCTTCCCGGGGCGGATGGCATTGCCCTTGCGGACGTCGCCCCCGGGGCAGTCTCCGCGCTCGTCCCCGGGCTGCAAGGCATAGTAGAGCTCCACAGGGCTGCCCTCGGTGGGCTCTGGCGCCTTCTTCCTCCCGGCCACCACGCTGGGGGTGCCGAACCAGCTGGCCGGGAGCTCCAGCTGCGCCACGCACAGCCCCAGGGCCCCCCGCAGCCGGCAGCTGCCCCGCACCTCCCGGGTCTCCCGGAAGGCGAACACCCGCAGGCAGGGCAGGCTCTGCGCGGGGCCGGGGTCGTCCCAGTCCCTGCCCACCAGGTGGAACAGCACCTGCACGCGGGGCCGGCTCAGGTAGATCTTGTCCCGCAGGATGTGCGCCTTCAGCTTCCAGTTGAAACCCACCTTGTCGGTGGGACCTAAAAAGTTGGAAGTCGACATCAATTCCAGGGGCACGACCTTTTCCACTGAGAAAGGCCCATAGCTGGCATTTAAGATCGGCGGCCGTTTGGCTTTGTAGAGGAAGAAGGACTCGACCCGGGACTGCAGGCTGGAGTTGCGTGTTAAGTCCTGGTTGGTTTCCTTTAGGAAGAAAGAGGTCTCTGCTCTGAGCACCTGGTAAGTCACAGGCAGATAAGGGGGCAGCGAGGAAAATCGCTGGATGTTCTCTGTGAGCCCACGGCCCTCAATCACTGCAGAGGGGAAGGAAAGAAAAGAAAAAGACAAAGATGGGGTGATTTCTGGGCTCCTTAGAGGTCATTTGGCAACACGAGGAAATTAACAAGCAATTTAGAAATGAGGGGTTAAGCCGCTTGTTCAGTTGATTCAGGCATGCTGGATTCTTTTCAACCATATGGAATGTAGCCCACCAAGCAAGAATGCTGGAGTGGCTTTCCAGGTCCTCCTCTAGGGGATCTTCCTGACTCAGGGATCCAACCCACCTCTCTTGCATTGTCTCCTGCAGTGTAGGTGAATTCTTTATCATTGAGCCACAGGGGAAGTCCAAACATTTTGCAGCCCACTTGTCTAGAATTTTCAGGTTCCTTTGAGGCTCATCCAGTAAATGATCACATGCTCCAAAATTTTGAATTGGTTGAAATCTATGAAAGAGAGATTTGGGGGACCTCCCTGGTGGTCCAGTGGTTAAGGCTCCATGCTTCCACTGAAGGGGGCATGAGTTTGATCCCCAGTCAGGGAACCAAGATCCCACATGCTGCATGGTGAAGCCAAATAAAATAAAATAAATATGATAAAATAAAATTCACAGTTCCACTCTTTTAAAAAAAGGAGATTTTTGTACATTAAGAATTGTTGAATGGTGGCGAATACATGGAGATTGATCTGACAGAAAGCTAGCAAGTAACTTATGAGGGTAAAGTGGGAAATATTTGTGAATAACTTGCGTGAGTTTCAAATATGTTTAATGACACTGGTACCTGAAGAGAAAAACAGACCAATAGAATAGAGTAGTTCATAAATAAGCTCCTGTACATCTAAAATTTAGTATGTGATAAAGGTAGAACCAGAAATCATGAGGTAAAGACAGACTTTTTAATAAATGGTGCTCGGACAATTGGCCAGCCATTTGGCAGAAAAATAACATTAGGTCTGTACCTCACACCAAACATGAGAATACCCTTCAAATATATGAGTGATCTAGATGTAAGAAAATGACAATTTTTGGTACTGAATGAAAGAATGGGTGATTTCCTCTATAACCTGGGTCTAGGGAAAGATTTCTAATTATGATCCAAACTCAGAATGAAATTTAGCCATCCCTATATAAAGATGAATGATAACCATCCCTATATAAAAATTGAGAAAACCTTTCACAAAGCCACATATATCATAAACAATGTCAAAAGAGAAAACAGCAAACTGGGAGACACTGCAAACTATTCACTTAAGGTGCTCAACTCAGCTGGCAGGTAGGTTCCATTTTGCCCACAGCTTTTTTTACGTTTAAAAACCATCATTTTTAAATGATGGTTATGAATGGGAACCATTTTTTAAAACTGGAGAGTGATAGCTACTGAGAACCTAGTGTAAAGCGCAGGGAACTCTACTCACTGCTCCACGGTTATGTAAATGGGAAGAGAATCTGAAAAAGAGAGGACTGCTGTTGTTCAGTCGCCCAGTTGTGTCCGACTATTTGCAACCCCGTGGACTGCAGCACACCAGGCCTCCCTGTTCCTTACCACCTTCCAAAGTTTGCCCAAGTTCATGTTCATTGCATTGGTAATTCCATCCAGTCATCTTATCTTCTGACACCCTCTTCTCCTTCTGCCCTCAATCTTTCCCAGCATCAGGGACTTTTCCAATGAGTCAGCTGTTTGCATCAGATCACCAAAATATTGGAGCTTCAGCTTCTGCATCAATCCTTCCAAGAAGGATTCCCTTAAGATTGAGTGGTTTGATTTCCTTGCTGTCCAAGGGACTTTCAGGAGTCTTCTCCAGCACCACAGTTTGAAGGCATCAATTCTTTGGCATTCTGCCTTCTTTTACAGTCCAGCTCTCACAGCTGTACATGACCACTGGGAAGACCACAGCCTTGACTGTATGGACCTCTGTTGGCAGAATAATGTCTCTGCTTTTCAATATACTGTCTAGGTTTGTCAGAGAGGATACACACACACACACACACACACACACACGGCTGTTCGGCTTTGTTGTACAGCAGAAACTGACATAGTAGTGTAAAGCAACTATAAAATTTTAAATTTATTACTTTATCCAATAAAAAACATATAGTACATATATAAAATGGAATACTACTCAACTGCCAAAAATGAAATAATGCCATTTGCAGCAACATAGATGCAACTAGAGATGATCAAAATAAGTGAAGCAAGTCAGAAAGAGAAAGACAAATACCATATGATATCACGCATATGTGAAATCTACAATGAACTTATCTATGAAACAGAAGGGTTTCTCCCTGGTAGCTCAGCTGGTAAAGAATCCACCTGCCATGCAGGAGACCGCAGTTCAAGTCCTGGGTCAGGAAGACCCCCTGGAGAAGGGATAGGCTACTCACTCCAGTATTCATGGGCTTCCCTGGTGGCTCAGACGGTAAAAAAATCCACCTGCAATGCGGGAGACCTGGGTTTGATCCCTGGGTTGGGAAGATCCCCTGAAGGAGGACATGACAACCTACCCCAGCATCCTTGCCTGGAGAATCCCCATGGACAGAGGAGCCTGGCAGTGTATAGTCCACAGGGTTGCAAAGACTCGGACATGACTGAGTGATTAAGCACCCACGTGAAACAGAAATAGAGTCACAGGCATAGAGAACAGGCTTGTGGTTGCCAAGGTGGGGAGGGCAACAAGGATGGGATGGGAGTCTGGGGTTGGCAGATGCAAAATAGTACATTTAGAATGGATAAACAAGGTCCTACTGTACAGCTCAGGGGACTATATTTGATATCCTGTGATAAACCATAATGGAAAAGACTATGAAAAAAAAAGAATGTATTAAAAATATGTGTATAAAAAACTGAGGAGTATCTGGGTTTTTAGCTTCGCACGTATGGGAGGAAGTGGCAGGATGCAGGCTGTCTGCCCATCTGGCAACAGTAAGAGAAGATACACAGCAGACTGCCTTGCTCAGTGACATTTCCTGCTGGACCCTTAGGTGCATTTGAGTGTGAAAAAGCAGATTTAGAATCTTCAGCTGGGTAAGTCAATGTACACTGGAGGTTGAAGGTTCAACAATGAGCCAGAAAGAGCAACACGTCATCCCTGTCTTCCTGTCTTTCTTTGTTCATTGCCTCCATCATTAGCAGTATAACCAGCCACCTCCTTGTTGATTGAAGATTGTGCTCTAAAACTTCCCCTTGGGCTTACACTTACACTGCTGGGGCTCCACTGAGGACTCACTATTGACCTGGGGCATAAGAGGTTACAGTTCCCCAAATGCTAACTTTGAAAAGACCAGGAAAGCCTCTTGACTGACTCTTATCTTTCAAAACCAGACCAGAAAATCCACATAAGCCCCCATTCATATATTGAGAGAGAAGACAGGTGTTCCTCTCTCTCCACTGATGCTCCAACCTCCCCTTCTGCCCCTGCCTCAAACTGCAGCCAGCACAGCCCATTCAGCCTATGAGGTTACCCCATGCCTCTCTCCTCTGGAAGTACCCCTAATCCTTTTCCCAGTGGGGACATTGGCTAGCAGATCAAAGCTGCCTTTGGTACTGCAGCCAAAAGGACTTGAGTTGTCAAGATGGCTTTTCAAAGAAATAGCTTCCATCCCTGTTCTTTGCCCAGAGGCGTTGATCTGAGGTCACCAGCAACATGGGTACTTTGTCCCTCTCTCTTTAGGGATGTTTTGCTGCTCCCACTTTAACTCACTCATTTCGGGACCACGTTAAAACACTCGCAAAAGACCCTGCACAACATTCCAGAAACAGTTCTAACTCTATGTCTTTAAAGAAAATCACTGACTCAAAGCAACTTGTAGAATTGTGTCAAAACCAATAGACTAATTGCTACATCTGATGCTTTTATTCTGATGTATTCATCCCTTTCCAAAAAAGCTTTTAAACCATGAAGTGTAGAGATTTAGAGACTCATTTGTTTGGAAAAGATGGTGGGCCAAGGACTCTCTGAAGAAATGGAGCAAGGATTCTAAGGTCCATCTGTGTAGGGTGTATTCCACAACAGGGAAGCTTGTCAACAAGCTTGCTCACCATTCTCCACTCTCTTGCACATAAAATTTCTTTTCTCTCCTTTTCTGTCTTTTTATCTTTAAAAACATCCTTAAAAATGAACTTTTGCTTTTAAGCAAATACTGAGTTTATTTTTGAGAAAATAAAGCTGGAGTGGGCTTGCTGTCTTGTTGTCTCCTCTCTTAGGCTTCTTCCATTATTTAAGTCTCTCTTTATCCTTCACATAGATCAAAAAGTGCCTGGCTCATATCTTCCTGCTAAACCTAGATCTGAAGTTTTCCTGCTCATGAGAGATTTAACTTGAGCCAAAAAGAGACAGACATTTTAAAGACAGGAGTGTCGGGTGTAACCTAGTGGTTAAAGATGAAGTTTGACTATAGAGATCTAGAGTTGATCTAGTCAACAGTGATCTCAGGCAAGTCTGTACCTTCTTGGATAGTTTTGGTTTCCATAGATAGATGGATGGATGGATGGATCAATGGATGGATCAATGGCTGCATGAATGTTTGGGTGGTTGGATGGATCAGTGGTTGGATGGATGGGTTGATGGCTGGATAAATCTTTAGATGGATGGAGGGGTCAATGGTTGGATGGACAGGCAGATGGATGGAAGGATGGGTACACTAGTGGATAGATTCATTGTATTGAATCCAGTAGTACCTGTAGTAGAACAATTACAAAATGGCCCCCATTCTCTTCTTATATCTATACCTTTTATGTGTGACTTTGCAATTTTCCCTTCAAAATTAGAAGTCCATTGCCCCACTCCTTGAATTTAGCTTGGCCCTGGATTTTCTTTGACCAGCAGATTATGGCAGAAGTGACAATGTGCTAATCCCAAAGCCAGGTCTCAAGAGGCATTGCACACTTGCACTAACTTTCTTTTGGACTCCTGCCAGCACCCAAAAGAACACGCCTAGGCTAGACTACTGCAGGATAAGGGACCATGTGGAGGAGAGGAGAGTTATCTCCAAGGAGGCCATCCCAGATCAGCCAATCCACAGCCTGCAGCTACCGCCAAACAAGAGAGAGAGAGCCCAGCCAAAATTAGCCAAGTCCCGCCAAGGTCAGTCACTCCAAAACTTATATGAAATGACAAGTGAACTAAGTCTCTTAATATGGGGTGGTTTTTTAATGTAGCAACACCCAATGGGATAGTTAACAAATATCAAGAGGTTATCAAGTGTAAGAAACTAAAAAGATACAGTGACACCAACGTGAACTTTCTCCTTGATGGAATTAGAATAATTCAAAAAGACTTGAAAAGGGACTCACTTTCTCATTGGTGAGACTCAGGCATTTCCCCATCTTGTAGATGTACCTCCAACAGCCAACCTCGTAGACACTCATGAGAATGGCCTCCCTAGAGTTGTCCAAAGCCCATCTGTGCCCTCAGGTGCTGTGACACCACGTGCATCTCTCAAGCTCATCCTACATTTTGGGGAGCCCTGATCTAGAGGATTAAGGAAGCAGAGGTGATTACCAGCCTTTGTGGTATTTCTCTCCTGACACTCTATCTGCTGATTACAAGAAAACTATCTCCTGATTGTCTTGCCCTAGTGAAGCACAGACAGATATCCACCCTCTAATTCTGGCTCATCTGCTCACAGCAGCTTCTCCCAGAAAGATAGGATGATTGAGTCATTTTTACTGATCTGAAACAATACCCCTGGAAAAGTCCAGGGCTGGTTTCCTAAGGACGTGGAGAGGGGAAGAGGAGAGAAGTTGACAGCTGCACCTTTATATCTGGCCTCCTAGCTGACAGCACGTTCATTTGCTGTCGCCCTGCCTGTTTATCCATTTTCTTTATCTGTGCTTGCCTGTCAGTGTTGGGGATATTGTGTCCTCCATCAGCTGCTCATCAGAGAACTCTCCTGCGAAGCCGCTGCCGGAAATTGAGTTTTTGAGATTCTGAGATAGTGAACGCAGGAGATGTCCCTGTCACTTAGCACCCAGACAGAACACCCCCAGGGGAAATGGCCCTTTAGCCAACACAATGTGCCACCTTCATTGTGATGCTCACTTTGGGATGTGTTAACCGAGATGGATTCTTTAGCGTTGATTCTCTCTGAGCTGTGACGTGAAGGATGGATTGGATCTTGGGAGGGTGAGTGGAATAGGGGAAGGATTCCAGGAGGGGGGTGGGTGGCATGAGGAAAGGGTCAGTGAAGGGGAAGCTCAGGACCTGGGTGTGTGAGGAGGGGGGAGTTGGTCTAGGAAGGCAGATTGGGGCCTGATATTTCTCTAAATGTGGTAGGTGATGGATGCTAATAAGGTAGTTGTTGTTTTTTTCAGTTACTAAGATGAGTCGGACTCTTTGCAACCCCATGGACCATAGCCCACCAGGCTCCAGTCCTCCACCACCTCCTGGAATTTGCTCAAACTCATGTCCATTGAGTCAATGATGCTGTCTAACCATCTTATCCTCTGCCGCTCCCTTCTCCTTTTGCCTTCAATCTTCTGCAGCATCAGGGTCTTCTACAAAGAGTCAGCTCTTCCAATCAGGTGGCCAAAATATTGGAGATTCAGCTTCAGCAATAGTCCAGTGAATATTCAGGGTTGATTTCCTTTAGGACTTACTGGGTTCATCTCCTCGCAGTCCAAGAGACTCTCAAGAATTTTCTCCACAAGTCAAATGCATCAATTCTTCAGCGCTCAGCCTTCTTTTTGGTTCAAGTTTCACATCGGTGATGTGGGCTCTGAGATCATGCAGATGGTGACTGCAGACATGAAATTAAAAGACGCTTGCTCCTTGGAAGAAAAGCTATGATCAACCTAGAAAGCATATTAAAAAGCAGAGACATTAGTTTGCCAACAAAGGTCCTTCTAGTCAAAGCTATGGTTTTTCCAGTAATCATGTATGGATGTGAGAGTTGGATTATAAAGAAAGCTGAGTGCCAAAGAATTGATGCTTTTGAACTGTGGTGTTGGAGAAGACTCTTGAGAGACCCTCGGACTGCAAGGAGATCCAACTGGTCCATCCTAAAGGAAATCTGTCCTGAATATTCATTGGAAGGACTGATGTTGAAGCTAAAACTCCAATACTTTGGCCACCTGATGTGAAGAACTGACTCACTGGAAAAGACCCTGATGCTGGGAAAGATTGAAGGTGGGAGAAGAAGGGGACGACAGAGGATGAGATGGTTGGATGGCATCACCGCCAACTTGATGGAAATGAGTCTGACCAAGCTCCAGGAGGTGGTGATGGATGGGGAAGCCTGGTGTGCTGCAGTCCATGGGGTCGCAAAGAGTTGGTCACAACTGAGAGACTGAACTGAACTTCACATCTGTACATGACTACTGGAAAAACCATAGCTTTGACTAGACGGACCTTTGTTGTCAAAATGTTCTCTTGCTTTTTAATACACGGTCTAGGTTTGTCATAGCTTTTCTTCCAAGGAGCAAGCGTCTTTTAATTTCATGGCTGCAGTCACCATCTGCAATGATTTTGAAGCCCAAGAAAATAAAGTCTGTCACTTTATAAAGTACCTTGGTGAAATGTTAGGTCCCACTTTCCTTGTCAGTTAAAAAAGATAAAAAGAACCCCCCCACTCCTGCTCCTGCCGCCCCGAGGAATTACTCAAGTGAACAAGTAGTGCTTTTTTCGGACATGCAAAGGTCTTTCCTAAATAGTATCAGAGGTTCTCAACAAAGGGTGACTCTGCACCCTGGAGACACTTGGCAATGTCTACAGGAGACAGTTTTCATTTTCACAACGAGGCAGGAGGGTGTGCTACTCTCACCTCGTGGGGTGAAACCAGTGATTCAGAGAACATCTTACAAGGCAAGGGACAACCCTGCTCCTCCCCCGCCACAGAGAATTCTCCAGTCCAAGATGCAAGCAGTGCCACGATGAGAAATCCGGATCTAACTTGATTCACAGCAGGTGTTCAGTGGTTTGCCACAGGTGCCAAAGAGACAAGGAGAAGGATTTTTAACCAAACCCTCTCCAGCACCAGGAAGAGGAATGCATCCTAGTGGTGAAGAGCATTCCCAAAGCAGGACCACATCCAAAAATTAATCCCTGTCCCCAACATGGGCTTCCCTGGTGGTTCAGTGATAAAGAATCTGCCTGCCAATGCAGGAGACACAGGTTCAATCCCTGGTCCGGGAAGATCCCCTGGAGAAGGAAATGGCAACCCACTCAAGTATTCTTGCCTGGAAAATCCCATGGACAGAGAAGCCTGGCGGGCTACAGTCCGTGGTGTCACAAAGAGTCTGCCACGATGTAGGCAGTAAACAACCACAAAAACAGTCCCCAACGTATTAGATAAAGTTTTTTGGGGTTTTTTCTTGCAAATACCTTAAACTTCTGAGTTTCAAAATCTTCACCTTTATAGTGGGAATCATATCAAAACCAACTAACTTAAGGCAATAAACAAAGTAGCCAGCACCTACTAATTGAGGAGAAGTTTCTGTTCCTCTTATATATCATTAGATCATTGGCATTACTTCAATCCTGTTGATATGTTAGGGTAAAAAGGTTTTCAGGCTACAAAAACATGAAAAAAAATAGGTGATCTCCATAATATATATGTGTAAGAAAAGTTGAGATATAGCCATGCAAGAAAAGAAATCTGCAATCAAGAGGGGTGGGTTCTTTTCATAACTTCAATGGCCTATCCCGCCCAGACATCTCTAGTTCACCCATATGACATCAGAAACCTGCAAAGCAGAAGCCTGCCTTTCCCCACACGCCTCAGAGAAAACCCTGATTGGATGTTCCTTCCAAGTCACCACAAGCTTACTTGAAACACAAGCCGGCCGGAGGACTTTGAGAATTTTTTTCTCTCCTGGCTGTTTGCGATTTATTAAAATTCACCAGACACAGAATGTCTCTCTCTGCTAAATATGGTTCATTGTTACCTTTTTCTTGAAACAAAAGGCACCTTGATAAGTGGATTATTTGATTTCAATGCTTCTTCTGAACCAACCCCCCAATATCCTCTGCTGAAATTACATAGTGTGGTTTGCAATTTCTAAACAGTAAAACTCTCCTTTAAAAGAGCATGTATTTATATTTCCCTTGGAGGCCCTGGGGAGTATCCCCCCACCTTTTCTCTGGGAAAAGTGGGTAATCACACTCAGGTGTTCCTCAATCAGGCTGCTGGAAGTGGAGCAAAGGAGTCATGCCTTTCAAAGAGAAATTCTCTAAACACACAGAATTGTAAACTTTATCAGCATGAGAATAGTGTCTTGGGTAGGCACAGAGGGAAATATTTGCCGGGCAAAGTTCTGGACCTAAAATGCAACGTTTTGGGGCTTCCCTGGTGACTCAGTGATAAAGAATCCTCCTGCCAATGCAGGAGACATGGGTTCGATCCCTGGTCTGGGAAGATCCCACATGTCACAGAGCAGCTAAGCCCAAGTGCCAGAACTATTGAGCCTGTGCTCTAGAGCCCGGGGGCTGCAACTACTGAAGCTCACGCGCCCCAGACCCTGTGCTCCGCAAAAAAGGGGAAACCACTACAATGAGAAGCCCACGCGCCACAACTAGAGTAGTCCCTACTCACTGCAACTAGAGAAAAGCCCAGGCAGCAATTAAGACCCAGCACTGCCAAATACAAATAAGTAAATAAATAGATAAATAAATAAAGATTATAAAAATTAAATAAAACACAAGGTTTTAACTGTGCTGCATTCGGCGAATGGTTTAATCTTGACAAATGGCCCACGAGGCAAATTTCTCCCAGTCCATCCCTGTAACATGGCTCAGACCCCAGGTCCACGAGGGGCTCTGACTGGCTCAACACAGAGCTCCCCCATGAGATGATGTCTGCATTAGATTCCTATTGCTGCTGTAACAAATTACCGCAAAGTAGTGTAGAAAAACAACAAAGATTTTTCTTTATAGTTCTGGAGGTCAAAAGTCTACCATGAAGCAGTCGGCAGGGTTGCAATCCTTCCGGAGGTTTCAGGGAACAATCACGTTCCTTGTCTTTTCCATCTTCAAGAGGAAGATGCATTTCTTGGCTCCCGGGCCCTTCCTCCCTCTTCAAAACCATCAGGTGTGTGTGCTCAGTCACTTCAGTTGTGTCCGACTTCTGTGACCCCATGGACTGTAGTCCGCCAGGCTCCTCTGTCCACGGGATTCTCCAGGCAAGAATACTGGAGTGGGTTGCCATGCCCTCCTCCAGGGGTTCTTCCCAACCCTGGGATTGAACCCGTGCCTCTTACATCTCCTGCATTGGCAGGTGAGTTCTTTGCCACTAGTGCCAGCTGGAAGCCCCCAAAAGTTTACAGCTTCTGTCTACTCTGACCTCCATCCTCCCTCTTATAAGGACGTCTGTGGTTACATCAGCCTGTCCAGGTGATCCAGGACTACCTCCACATCTCAAAATGTCCCACTAAATCGCATCTGCTAAGTCCCTTTGCCAGGGAAAGTCACATATTCCTAGGCTCTGATAATAGAGGAAGAGACATCTTTGCATGGAGCAGGTGGGGGCATTATTCAGGTGACCACAGATGGCATTTGGGGTATTCATAGAGGAGGAGTTGGTTATCATAATGACTGGAGGGAGGAAAGCCAACGACACTTAGAGAATGGGTCTAGTTCCCTTAGATATTCCTCAAGGCCTAAGATAGTCCCAGGCAACAAATGATTGCCCAGGTCCTGAATGACTTGATTGTCCCACATGACACTCACAAGGTGAGAAACCTATGAGAACTACTGAAGCCAAAAACTTATCTCAAATACCCTCCTACAAATTGGGGGAGGGGCTACAGTGTAACCTACTATGCATTTTCCAGTATTGCAACTACTGGGGTGAAGACTGTCCTTTGATTTGATGTAACTTCACTAAAAAATTGTTTATCCTTTTGGAAAATAACATCAGCAATGCCCAATCTGCCTGTGAAATCCAAGTTACCCAAACATGGCTATAACAGTCTGCATTTGTAGCTGACACATCCACGCCAACTCTAAAGACATGAGCAAGTATCTGATGCCTTCATTTGCTCTTCCCTATGTATACACATGTGCTAAATTGCTTCAGTTGTGTCCAACTCTTTGTGACCCTATGGACTCTAGACTGCCAGGCTCCTCTGTCCATGGGATTCTCTAGGCAACAATACTGGAGTGGAGCCCTCCTGCGGGGGAATCTTCCCGACCCCGGGAACACTGGGGCCATACCCTCCTCCAGGGGAATCTTCCCGACCCCGGGATCGGACCCACATGTCTTGTCTCTTACATCTCCTGCATTGGCAAGCAGGTTCTTTACTACTAGTGCCACCTGGGAAGCCCATATGTACAAATATTAAAATATTATTTTACTATGGATTACTATGGTCATATTTTTCATCTCGGTGACAGGGCACTATTTTTTAAGATTTTTTTGATGTGGACCATTTCAAATGTCTTTATATTGAATTTATTATAATATCGTTCCTGTTTTATGTTTTGGCCATGAGGCACATGAGATCTTAGCTCCCTGACTAGGGATCAAACCCACACTTCCTCCATTGAATGGTAGAGTTTAAACCACTGGACCTCCAGGGAAGTTCCACTGATTTGTTTCCATTCATATATATATATAGAGAGATAGATAGATAGATAGTTCATAAGATTATGGACTTAATTTTATGATCTATTTAAAGGGTTGAGGTTTACTATCTATATAGAGGTTGAGTACCATGGGTCTAATCCATGGTTCCTTGGCACATTTTTTTTTTTTCTTAAAAGGCCATGTAATAAACAATTTAACCTTTTGTACATTGAGAGGCAAAATCAAGATTACATAGGTACTCATAAAATGTAACTATTTAAATTGTTATGTTTTAGCATTCTTGTATTTTCACATCACCTGGGCTTAGCCTGTTGGCCACACAGGTGGTTGGCTGGCTTTGACCCATGGTCCAATGTCTGCCAATCCCTGGTTGAAACCACACAGAGTAATTCCAGATCTGCTTCCAGTAACGGGTTCAGTTCTGCACAGACCCAAACCTGTGGTTCCTCTATAGGGGTAATTTTACCACCTGGGGGACCTTTGGAAATGTCTTGGAGACAAATTTTTCTTGAGGCAACTTTTTTTTTTTAAACTTTTAAAGTATTTTTCTAATTGGGGGTAACACTGATTTATAGCAATATATAAGTTTCATGTGTATGACATTATACTTTTACTTCTGTATACACTGCCAAAAACTGATTTCCATCCATCACAAGTCAATCCCCTTTACCCTTTAGCTGCAACCCCCTTCCCCTTCCTCTCTGGTAACCACTGCTCTGTTCTCTGTATCTACATTATTTGTTTTTGTTTGCTCTATTTGTTTGGTTTGCTCTATTCACTTATTTTGGTTTCTTGTTGGTTGGTAGGAATGTAAATTGGTACAGCCATTATGGAAGATAATATGGAAACCCCTCAAAAAAGTAAGAATAGAACTACCATATGATCCAGCTATCCTACTTCTGGGTATTTATCTGAAGAATACAAAAACACTAATTTGAAAAGCTAGCTTCACCTCTGTGTTCACTGTGGCAGTATTTACAATAACTAAAATATGGAAACAATGTAAGTGCCCATCAATAGATAAATGGATAGAGAACATGTAACATCTATATTTCTATCTGTAGAGATATTGACATCTATATAGTTATCAATGTATCTGTGTCTCTGTAGATGTACCTGTCTATCTAGATGTTGTTGTTGTTGTTTAGTCGCTAAGTTGTGTCCAACTCTTTGTAACCCCATGGACCTCTGTCCTTGGCATTTCCCAGGCAAGAATACTGGAGTGGGTTGCCATTTCCTTCTCCAGGGGATCTTATTAACCCAGGGATCGAACGTGTGTCCCCTGCATTAGCAGGCAGATTGTTTTATCGCAGAGCCACCAGGGAAGCCCATCTATCTAGATATCCACACATATATGGAATACTACTCGGCCATAAAAAAGATGAAAAACTTGCCATTTGAGACAATACAGATAGATCTTGACAGCATTATGCTAGGTGAAATACGTCATATGGAGAAAGACAAGTACCTTATGATTTCCTCACGTGGAAAGGGTTTGACTATCATAGTCATGGGGGAGGATGTTACTGGCCTCTAGTAGGCAGAGGCCAGGGACACCTCTCAACATCTTACATGCACAGGTCAGCCCCACAGCTAGGAATTATTTGGCACAATGGTCAATTGTATTGAGGTTAGGGAACCATGCCCTGGGCCACTTTGAGCCCAGGAGCCACAAGGAAAGGTTTGCCAGGACTCTTGGGAGAGAAGCCTTCACCTCTAAGAGATGCATGGCAGGAAACACCTTTCTGCCTAGGGGCAAGTGAGAGACCAGGTCATTCCACTAATACTGCCATCCATCCTGAAACTGAGTGAAATCCAGAGACAAAGCCAGGATGGAACAGGCACAGTAGTAGAATAGTGGGTCTTGACAACAAAGAGGGGATCACTGAATACACACACCCTGAATCTTGCCTGCCCACTGCCCTTCCTGTTATGAAAACCAACACACAACCATAAGGCACCGGGGTTTTCCCGTGTGTGTGTGTGTGTGTGTGTGTGTGTGTGTGTGTGTGTGTGTAACAATCTCTAATGGCTAAGCTCTATTAATGGTATTATCTCATTTAACTTTTTTAAACTTTTTATTTTATATTGGAGCTTCCCTGATAGCTCAGCTGGTAAAGAATCTGCCTGCAATGCAGGAGACCTGGGCTCAACCCCTGGGTTGGGAAGATCCCCTGGAGAAGGGAATGGCTACCCACTCCAATATCCTTGTCTGGAGAATTCCATGGACAGAGGAACCTGACAGGCTATAATCCATGGGGTCACAAAGAGTTGAACATGACTGAGCGACTTTCACTTTTCACTGCTGATTAACAATGTTGTTATAGTTTCAGATGGACAGCAAACAAACTCAGTCATACATATACATGTATCCATTCTCCCATCAAACCCACCTCCCGTCCAGACACAGGGGTTTTCTCTAACTTTCAGCCAAAATCTTCTAAAATGATGTAACTTGGCTTCATCCGCTGAGGTGATTTGGCTTCACGAGTCATAGGTAGAAGGGATCAGCACATTTTTTGTCAGGGCCCACATAATAAATATTCTAGGCTTTGTGAGCTGAACGTGCTCGCTTGCAGCTATTCATCCCTGCTGTTACATCAAGAGGGCAGCCACAGACCAGTGTGAACACTGACCTACCAGTGCTTCAGTAAAACTTTATTTATGGACACTGAAATCGGGATTTCATATAATGATCACATCAGAAACATTCTTTCTTAAGGTGCGTTTTGTACAACCAACTGAAAATGTAAGAGTATTCCCAGTTTAGGGGCTGTCCAAATGCAGGAGTGGCTGGCTCTGACCTGTGAGCCATTGTATGCTGACCTCTGATAGAGACCAAGCTTTTCTAAGAGTCGTGTTTCACGCAGGTGAGAACTTTCCTGGTGTATTCTTCAGGGCTCTTTACAATCTGACAAAGATACCCGGTTTATTCATTGATCCAAAATGTAAACGTGCCTCTTACTATGCCTCCAATACAGTTGGAAATGAATGCAAAAAAAAAAAAAAAATCAGATTCAAACATGGGGAAAGATTTCAAGTTGCCTAATGTAAGCATTTACAGCAGAATTTATACTGCATTTGATGTTCATATAGCATATGGTTTGGGGATGTTTTGCTGTATCTATTCAAAAAGAGAAGCATCTATTTATCACAGATGGTGGTATTATTTATGACGGAGCCTTACATTAATCCTGAGAGTCCCAATTATCTCAATTCATGTAAATAAAAGGGAACAGCATTCCTGTTCTTTATGATGGTTTTTTCCCCTAAAAAATAAAGAGCTTATTTTTAACAGAGTCCACATATTTTCTTTCCCACTAATTACAGATAATTAAAAAAAAATCCTTCTGTAACCCACTGAGTCATCCTTATTTCTCCCTTCACATATGAATCTCATTTACTTGCTAGTTAGCATCTGTAGTTTTGTTTGGTTATACCAGTATTTTGGATGATTATATTAATGAGAAGTCTTAGGCTCCAAAGTAGAAAATGCTTTCCTGATGGTTGAATACACAAAAAAGAGGAAAGAATCCATCAGAAGATGAAAGTGTTTTCTTTCATTATATATAGGCTTTAACTCTTCATATTGTGAAAGAGGACATTTAAACAGACTTTCACAAAAGATGGGGAAGTGAGAGGAGAGAATTCTGAACATTCAAGGGGGGGGGGAAGCCCCTTAGAGGCCAAGTGAAATATTAACCTCATAAAACCTGGTTATGAATACAAAGGGAGGAAAATAGAAGCAATGGCCTCAATGGCTCATGCCGTAAAGAATCGGCCTGCAATGCAGGAGACATGTGTTTGATCCCAGGGTCAAAGGGACGATCTCCCAGGAAGATCCCTTGGAGCAGATTATGGCAACCCACTCCAGTATTTTTGCCAGGAAAATCCCATGGACAGAGGAGCCTGTTGGGCTTGGGGTCGCAAACAGTCAGACAGGACTGGGTGATTAACACTTTTGCTTTCATACGCTAAGTACCCTTATGATCCCATTTTACATACAAGGGAATTTAGGTTATGTAAATCACCCACATAAGTCCACCTAACATAGTTCAAAATAGAGTAATGCCGTCAAGGGTCACTCTCAAGTCTCTTTCAAACATCCCAGACCTGGAAATTTACCGAAGACGGCAATTCTGTTCTCAAAAAAAGCACATCCCACAGAAGTACAGCCAGGTTGTCTACAACTGTGGGCCAAAAAACAGATATGAACTCACCCCATTATTCCTGCACCTTGCCCTTTAAACTCAATAAAAGACTCAACCACCCATCCTTCAGGGTCAATGCCACTCTATGCGCCTGGTCTCTTTCCTCTCTTGGAAAGTGAATAAAAACTTTTTTCTTCCCTTCTTAATACTTATGTGAATTTTTTCACAGCCCACATTGGATCACCTAACGACCCAGCTAAGAGTACTAGAATAGGTATTTGAATGCAGGACCCATGTGCTCACCTCCTTCAGGACATATGCCTTCTCTAAGTTCCCATCTCTTTCTTTTCCAGCTATGTTTTTCCTATAGAGGGCCAGCTTGGTAAAAATAACAGTGAGAGGACTATTACCATCTCCCGCCGTGCCAGTCTAGAGATGCTGAATTCCAGCTTGAAGATCAATCAAGTTAACATTGAGGAAAGAACAGTCAAGAACCTGAGTCCCTCAATCCATCCACGCCCGAAGCCAGAGAGTCTCTGGATGTTTCCCTTCACGGCTTAAGTCTGTCTGAGATGCACTTCCCATCACTTTGAACTAACTGATCTTCAATATCCTGTTCTTGATTGATGAGGTTGTTGAGCTTACAAATGTTCTTATTTAATATTGCAGGGGCAAGACTTCTATCTCGGTCTTAACATTAATCTCAGAAAAGAAAAACACCCCAACTGAGGGATATTATGAGGAATGTTCTCCATTTCATAAATATTAATGGGGAGCCTCTGCGGTGTCTTGTGCTGCCTGGTTTCTGTTGGGAATATACAGATAAATAAACCATGGCTATCGGGCTCATAGGACTCTAAGCTCAGGCGAGGAAACCAGCCACAGAAGAGGAGAATGAAGATGGGTAGAAATAACCAGGCCGATGTGATACAGTAGCTGAGATGTGTGCCTTAGTAATTGTTTACAAGCATAAGGTGGTCATGTGATGACACAGTGCTTTCTGATTGGCCAGGCTGGGAAGGGAAGCAATACAGGCAACTTGGACCAATACCTTGGAGGAGGTGTTTGCACGAGGCAGTAAAGGGAGGGTGAAATATTTTATCACTCTTGATGTTTCCAAGTGGTAAGTCGTTTCCAGCCCAAGGTGTTCAGGATGGCAGAGCAACTTTTATTCACCTTTGTGGCTGTTTTTTGAATTCTTTATGCTTCCCTGGTAGCTCAGACGGTAAAGAATCTTCCTGCAATTCAGGAGACCCAGGTTCGATCCCTGGGTTGGGAAGATCCTGTGGAGAAGGAAATGGCAACCCGCTCCAGTATTCTTGTCAAGGAAAATCCCTTGGATAGAGGAGCATGGTGGGCTACATACAGCCCATGGGGTCACAAAGAATCGGACATGACTGAGTGACTGTAACACTTTCCACTTGAATTCTTTATAGAATATGGGCACCCTTCAGGGCCCTCTTGGCTTCCCTGCAAGCTCAGACAGTAAAGAATCTGCCTGCAATGAGGGAGACCTGGGTTCGATCCCTGGGTCAGAAGATCCCCTGAAGAAGGGCATGGCAACCCACTCCAGTATTCTTGCCTGGAGAATTCCATGGACAGAGGAGCCTAGCAGGCTACAGTCCATGGGGTCGCAAAGAGTTGGACACGACTGAGCAACTTTCACTCACACACTCTCACTCTGGACCCTCTGCCAGGGTATACAGCTGGAGCTTTGCACTGAACCCTAAGTTTACAGTTGTTTCGGGAAAAAGACACCTTTCTTTGGAAATTCACAAACTTTAAAAGGCAGGTACAAAAATGAACTTATCTACAGAACAGAAACAGAGTTACAGATGTAGAAAACAAATTTATGGCTACCAGCGGGTAAGGGAGAGGAAGGATAAATTGGGAGATTGGGACTAACATACACACACTACTACATATAAAATAGATAACTAAATAGGACCTACCATATGGGTCCTTTTCTCAATACTCTGTAATGGCCTATATCGGTAAAAAATCATAAAAAAGGGTGTGTGTATGTATAACTGATTCACTTTGTGGTAAACCTGAAACTAAATAACACTGTAAATCAACTATACCAATAAAAACTTAAAAATACAAAAAAAAAATTAAAAGGAATGTCCAAGATATAGAAAACAAGCATACGATTATCAGGGAAACAGGTGGGGAGGGGTAAATTAGGAGTTTGGGATTAACAGATACAAACTACTATGTATAAAAGAGAAAAACAACAAGAATTTACTGTACAGTACATGGAACTGTATTCCATATTTTGTAATTACCTATAATGAAAAATAATCTGAAAAGGAATAGATATGTATATATGTATATGTATGTAACAGAATCACTTTGCAGTACATTTGAAACACTGTATACCAACCATAAATCAAGAAAAAAGTATGGAGTATATTAGAAAGCAATTAGGGAAGCCCCACCCAGACCCTTCCCTATCTCGGCCCTGGGACAAAAGCCTTAAGCTGAAGAAGGAACAGTACACCACACCTCCCAGAAAGCAGGGGTGCTTGGAGAACGGGAGGAAGAGCGAGAAGAGAAACATCCTCTGCCATGGCGAGGGGCAGAGGTGCCCCCAGAGTACTGGGCTACAAGGGAGATTGTGTAGACAACGCATATTATCACACAGTTATTAAAATATTTACATCAAAATAACAACTATATCAACATTGATATTTATGAACACTAATAAATTTCACAAAATAATTATGTTAAAATAGGAACAAACTGAAACACACTAGCTATCGTCCACCTATGTTTAGGAGAAATTTTTCATGTAATATCACACTTACAAAAGTGATTATTAACCTAAAGGGAGATGGGATCTTTTGGATGGTCATACATTTTAGCTTTCCTGGTTGTTTTCTTTTCTTTTTTCTTTGATAAAATGAGACCATGTATTCAAATATTAATTGTGCAATTAAAGTGCTGTTTTAAAGCAGCTTCTCAAGGCAACAGGGCTCCGAAATCTGACTTGGCCGACTAACACAACAAAGATGTGTAAATAATTCTGTGTGTGATTTCTCAACAGGTGCATCATTTAAAGGTAGAATTACTTTCCCTCTCCCTCCCCTTTCTTTGTGATTTCTTCTAATACCCAGCTTCTAAGGAGACGGAAGGTAGTGAGTTTAACATAAATACTGGTGCATCCAACATGCCTCAGCTTCATCCTGGGACCAAGACAGGTTTCAGTAGATCCTGAAACCTGTTTCAGGTGAGCATTTCCTGGTGAGCATCCCTGGTAGCAATGTGGAGGGTTGATCCAAGCTGCACAGGTATATCTGCTGCTTTATTTTTCTGATAATCTCTTTTTTCCTCCGTGTGTTATTAGAAGTCCTTGTGAAATGCTCCCTTTCCTGCCTGTAGTATCATGAATCTACCATGGGGAGGGGTAGAGATGCCCCCAGAGTACTGGGTTATAAGAAGAGAGATTGTGTAGACAATGCATATTATCACACAGCTACACACAAGAATCATAAAATATTAAAATATGTGTCAGTCGGCCAAATCAGATTTCGGAGCCCTGTTGCCAACTTTTTGGGTTGGCCAAAAAGTTCATTTGGGTTCTTTCATAAGACGGTATGGCTGAGCCCTCGTGGGCGGGGCTTAGTGACACCCAGCAGTGTCCGGGTCCCGCTTGGCATCTTGAAGCATCATGCCAACCTGGATCACCAGACTTTGGACTATCAATGACAAAACTAATTCTGAGACAAGAAAGACTTGTGAATTCATATACTTGCAGTAAGGAAACCCATCCACTGTCAGCTTCCTTTTAGGAGGGGTTCAAAGATCTTAGGAACGAGAAGAAATTTTACAGAATAAAAGATGGGAACCCCATGGTAGTGTCAGATTGACACGTGCTCTATAATATTGGGAAATTCGAACTGGGAGAGACTTCCCAATAGGTCTTTTGCTACATTTGACAATCTTTGGTTGTCTGCCTGGGGGCACGGGAAAGTGTGGGGATATTTCAAAAGAGGGAGTCTGTCCAATGTCACAGGCTGGGTGTGGCCAGTCATTTCCTGGAACAAGCAGGGGATCAATCAGGTGCTGTTTACATTAATGATGCTGAGATGTTGCCTGTCACGACAAGAAGTTTCCTGGGACTTTTTGTTGTGTAAGAAGAAAAAAGTCCCTCATTTGTTTGAACCACAAATTTTCAGGTTTCCACTGCTTGCAGATTTATAATGAGAACCCTCTATACCTGAAGCCAGAAATTGCCACGCAGATTTCATAAAGAGGCATATATAAGATCCCTTTTTGTGTAAGGCAGTTTGAATACCACTTGTTCCTGCCTTGCCTCCTCCAGGAAGCCTTCCTTGCTATCTCCGGTCAACACTGGCCCTCCCTGATTGTCTGCCCTACCCACAGTCTGTCCATGCACTGTGGTCCTCTCTGACGCCCTGGGGTCAGGCTCTCTCATGCTCAAGTCCTATTTGTCAAACTGGAACACAAACTCCCTCAGATCAAAAGGAACAGGAGGTTGAGAAAGAAGTGTGCTTTGGAGTTGAAATCCTAGCCTGATAACCTGGCTAACGGGCAAAAGACTACCTTCATGAGCCTGTTTCTTTATCGATGAAATGGGAATGGTAACCATCTACCCCCAGGGGCTGCTGCAGTGGTTTACAGAAATCCCTTCCCGAAGAGTTCTTCAAAGCACTAACTCCCTCTCTCCCTGGAGGGAAGAGTCTGTGTCTTGTGCACACAGCTTCTCCAGACAGACAGACAGACAGACAGACAGAGTGACAGTGAGAGTAAGAAGAGGGAGAGACAGACAGACAGCACCAGCAGCAAATTTTTCTTAACGGTCCAGACAGCAGGCATTTATAGATAGCCAATATTTTACACCAAGAGGCAAAAATCTAGGACATTACGTAAGTAGTTATATAATCATTCAAATGCAACCATTTAAAAATGTAGACACGCTTCGCAGCTGCAGGCCCTACAAGCAGATGGTGAGGCGGAGCCCAGGGGCCACGGTCAGCCCACCAGGTGTAGAGTGCAGCTCGGGTCTGCAAACTCTCTGGGGCTGAAGCCTGGCTACCCCCGACTGGATCCTGTCTCCACCCCTAAGCAGCTGTGTGGTCTAGGGTCAGGCATTTTGTCTCTTTGTGCCTCAGTTTCCTTATCTGTAAAATGGGGACACTAATGATAATACCTCCCTCCTGAGATAGTAAATATGTCAGTGCATATAAAATGGTTAAAACAGTGTTCTGTGTCCAGGATGTGTTCAATTACTGTTACCTCCTAAGGTCCAGCATACAGAAGGAGAAAGGAAGTCAAAGTGTTAGTAGTTCAGTCTTGTCCCACTCTTTATGACACCAAGAAATGAGGAGCCCAGACGGCTATAGTCCTTGGAATTCTCCAGGCAGGAATACTGGAGTGGATTGCCATTCCCTTCTCCAGGGGAATCTTTCCAACACAGGGATCGAACCCGGGTCTCCTGCAGTGCAGGCAGATTCTTTACAGTCTGAGCCACCTGGGAAGCCCCCCACACAGAATGGAGCTACTTAATCCTTTTACAGGGTCTTGGGTCTTCTGGGGATGCTGATGAGTATTAAGAACATCTTTCCTAAAGATCATGTCTGTGCCCGGTTTGCAGATGTTTCCACAAAAGATCCAGGGCCCAGGGACTCCTTTAATCTCACTTACAGGTAGCCTCTGTCCAGGGGCTCCACCCACGATATCCACAATGAGCAGTCTTGCAGAAAAAGGTAAGAAAGGACCTCCTGACCTTCCCAAAGGCCACCCCGCTGGCTCGCTGCCTCAGATCACATGCACAGCAGAATTCCAAGCTCTGGGTGTTGGAATAGACCCGGGATGGCTCAGATGTTCTGACGAGGGCTTCTGCACATAGGACTGCCGCCCCTTCCCCAGAGTCTAGAGGGCAGGGTGGAGCAAGCCCATTTCTAACAAGCTCTCCCGAGATCAGGGGATGCTGCTGGTGCTGGGACCAGCCTTGAGATCCGTTGCTATAAGGCATCAGAGCCCACTCTCCAGAAGTTGGTAACACATATCTCGAGGACAGGCTAAAGCTCTTTGAAATGACAGCTTCTACCGAAACCCCCGCAAGGCTAGCGCGGGATCTGATCCCTAAAGAGACTCGGAACCTGTTGCCTTCTCTTCTGGCCCCTGCGACCTCAGGCCAGAGCACCAGTGTGTGTGACTGGATGGCGACCCATCCCCCCATGCAGAGTCAGAGTGATCGCTACACCGAAAACCTCAGCCCAGGACCTCAAAACTGCATCCTAATCCCCGGATCTGTGAACATACTGCAGGGAGAAACACAATTCAGGCTGCGGGTGGAATGAAGGTTGATAACTGAGCTGACTCTAAGATGGAAAGCTGCTCCTGGGATGTCTTGGTGAGCCCAGTGTCACCACAGGGTCCTTACAAGTGGCAGAAGAAGGAAGGACAGGAGGGTCAGAATGACGCCTTGGAGATTTCCCTGATGGTCCAGTGGATCTGAACTCCTAATGGAGGGGGCCTAGGTTCAAGCTGTGGTCAGGTAACTAAGATCCCACATGCCACAAGTAAGACGTGGTGTGCAGTCAAAGGGATGGATAAATAAGCTGTTGTTGTTTAACCGCTAAGCTGTGTCTGACATTTTTGTGACCTTATAGAGTGTAGCCCACCGGGCTCCTCTGTCCATGGGATTTCTCAGGCAAGAATACTGAAGGGGGTTGCCATTTACTCCTCCAGGGGATCTTCCCCACTAGGGACTGAACCCATATCTCCTGCTTGGCAGGCAGATTCTTTACCACTGAGCCACCTGACTGCTCTCCAAATAAATAAGTAAATTTAAAAAAAATAATGCCTTATGAAAAGGACACAACTCATATTTGCTGGCTATGAAGACAGAGGAAGGGTCCACAAGCCAAGGAGTGTGTGCAGCCTCTAGAAGCTGGAAAAGGTGAGAAAATAGACCTTTCCTTACAGCCTGCAGAAGGAACACAGCCCAGCAGACCCCTTGATGTTAGCCCCGTGAGACTCCTTGTGGACGTCCAACCTCCAGAGCTCTGAGATGATACATCTCTATTGTTTTAGGCCCATCAACTTGAGGTGACCTGTTACAATAGCCCCAGAAAACTCAGAAGCATCTGATGGCTCCTCTTTGCGGTTAGAATAAAATCTAAACTTCTCAGTGCAGCAGAGGCTGATATCTGATCTGCCCCCACGTCGATCTGGACTCCCCTGATTTTACCTGCCCAGCTTGCCCTCCACCTGGACCACACTGACCTGCTTATTCCTCCTCAAAGATGCTTGGCTTGTGGTCACCTGACCCTGGGTGCTCTCCCCCAGATCTGCAAAGGGTATGCTCCTTCTCACTACCTCCAACACTGCTCACTGAGCACCTGCTACATGCCTGACACTGTTCCAGGCACTGGGCAAGCCACAGAGAACGAAAGACAGCTCCCACCATCACGGTGCCTACCTTCCGGTAGGAGAAAGCAGAATGCATTTAATGCTGGGTGATGCTAGGAAGTCTGGAGAAAAGAAGTACATCAAGGCAGGAGCTGACCTCATGGCCATTCCTGCCCAAGTAGCTCTCACCCCATTCCAGTCGATCTCCCTGGGCTCAACCCATTTGACTATCTCCCTAGTTCTTCTGATTCCCTCCAAATTGATGCTCATTTATGTGTTGGTTTCTTTGCTAAGTGTGTCTCCTCTCCCACTAGACAGGAAAACACACGAAAGAGAGACTTTATCTTCTCTCTCCCCAGCATTTGGGCCATATCAACCATGGAAGCATTCAATAGATACTTACTGAATGAATGAATGGGTGAGTGCCCTGGGAGCCACAGGTGGCCAGTGCCTGACTGCCATGAACATTCCCCTCTCCTGCCAACATCTCTGATCTTGGTTCCCCCCAGGACTCTTATGGCGTGTGCAGGTAGCCAAAGAGCCTGACAAAACCCACTGTGTCCCCCTCCTTCCGGCTGCCAGCACTGACTTTTTTTTTAGAGCTGCCTCCTGTGATTTCAGTATCTGGTATGTGTTTAGGCAGCTGCCACTGTTTTCCTCAAGCTACGTGTGAAGCCAACAGTCTGTTAAAAAGTAGAAACAAGATCCTCCCAGTTATGGCTTCAAAACCAGGGCGACTGAAACAAACAACAGAAAACATACATGGGGGGACGCGCCGTCTCGGCTGCGGGGAGTGCACCGGCTCAAGCTACTTGGAGGATGATTAAACCTCCTTCCTGGGGCAGCCCACAAAGCAGCCTTGCTGGCAGTAATAATGAGGCCAGTGGGACGTCCGGACCTTGGCTGTCTCATCGGCAGCATATGCTTCAGAGATGCTGGTTGGAGCCAAGGAGCTCAGACCCAGAGGGACCCTCTCCAGAGGCACAGGGGACCCCATTGGTCCTCAGACAAGCGTACTGCAAAGCACAATGTTTAAAAGAAAGACAGGGAGGGCTGGAGGGAGCAAGCGAGGCTGCTAGACAAGGAAAGAGGGAGGAAGGATTACAAAAGGAAGGAGAAGTGAGTTGCCAGTTCTCTGAAATTAGAGGTCATACATAAAAATGTAGATTTTTTTTTTTTGTTTGGTTTGAAAAATTAGAATTTGGGGCCATACCAAGCTGGTCTGCCTGCCTGGCAGCTGTTGGCTGGAGCCAAGAAGGAGTTGCCCTCCTGGGTGTCTAGGTCACCAAGATGCCCACCTGGCTGGCCCCTGCATCTCTGGGTTGGCCAATCCAGTCTCAGCCCACCCATTCCAGAGGAGGAAAGCTAACCCTGGCCTGCTCTCCCAACCAAATAGGTCCTGGACACAGATGCTTTGCCTCAGCCTAGGCTCTTAGAAGTGGAGGGGGCTTCTGATGTTCTCGAAGACTTGGCATCCTCTCCAAAGTCCTAGGACCCACATGGGAGCTGACTGGTCACGGTGCAGGGGACGCTTCTAAGTGCAGCCCCCAGGGGATGCGCACTAGGGGAGCCCAGGAGAGGAGGTCTGTGGACACTTGCAGGCCAGAGGGCAGCAAAGAGTCTGGCCATCCATCCATTCCCATCCTATAGCTCTGCAGCAACCAGCCTCCAGCGGCCCCCAGTGCTCCCCCTGCAGCGCTAGGTGTCTCTCCAGAATTTTTCATTGTAACGAGCGAAAAGCTATTTGGCACTTTAGAATTACTAGAGGCATGCACAAGAGAACTCAGAAAACTCAAATGCTAAGGGGCAAATGGCTGGGTTTGTTGGCTGTAGGTTAAGGAACATGTTTCCCTGAGCTGAGTGATGCGAGGGGCTTGGTTTGCCTAAGTGCCCATATTTTCTCGTGCAGGGACCCCATGTGTGGAATGACAGAGGAGTTCAAGAATGAGTCACTCCTGCCAGGGGGTCTCTTTCAGGGGCTACCTCTCCATAAGACTGTGTATGATTTAGAGATATCCTTGGCCTTGGAGGGGACCCAAGGAGTCCCTCTCTTCAGCCAAAAGGCAAGTATTGGCCTCCTGGCAGTGGAGGAGATAACTGGTTAAAGGCTGGTCAAAGAAAGAACTGTGGATTGACCTGGAGAGCTGTCCAGATGAGACAGAAGTGAGTTCTGGAAGCCACATCTAGGAAGGTGGGACAGAATCTAAATGAATGGCATATTAAAGCCCATCTGGTTAACAACGAGCCTTTTAGGGTTCTGACCTCAGGCTCCACTAAGTAAAATGCCCATGAAATAACTGAGGAATAACACACAGCCCCCAGGACTGGGCAGGAGTGGTCCCAACACCTACAGTCCAGCCAGCCAGGGTCAAGGCCTTCCAGACCTGAGCGCTGCAGGCTGTCCAACAGGAGGTCGGCAGCCCTAGCTCAGAAGAGGAGACAGGCTGTGAAGACACCAGCTGATGTTCACAGCCAGCCTCACCCATGTTCAATCATTCCCACCTACTCTCGTTCTCTGCTGTGAATCAAGCTGCAGATCAGATTTCCTTCTCAAGCTGTTTTGGGTGTATTGCATTTTATGCCATGCAGATGCTAGGAAGGATGAGTGCAAGCTTAGTCACTCAGTCATGTCTGACTTTTTGGGGACCCCATGGGCTCTAGCCCACTAGGATCCTCTGTCCGCGGGATTTTCCAGGCAAGATTTCTGGACTGGGTTGTCAAAAAGGACAGCAGCGCACAAAAGAGGTTCTTACAGCAGCTCTCTGGCTCTGCAACTTCACAGACCTTTTCTTGTTGCCTAACTTCCAATTCTCTCATGATAATGAGTGATCTAAAAGGCACCAAAGTGCCCCAATGTTCACTGCAGCACTGTTTACAACAGCCAGGACAAGGAAGCGACCTAAATGTCCATCAACAAAGAATGGATAAAGAAGATATGGTACATATCTACAAGAGACTATCCCACAGCCATAGAAAGGAACAAAACTGGGCCATTTGTAGAGATGTGGACGGACGTAGAGTCTGTCATACAGAGTGAAGGAAGTCAGAAAGGGAAAAACAAACATTGTATATTAATGCATATGTATGTAACCTGAAAAAAGTGGTATAGACAATCTTATTCACAAAGCAGAAACAGAGACACAGACATAGAGAACAAACATATGGATTCCAAGGGGGAAAGGGGCGATTTGGAAATTGGGATTGACATTTATACACTATTAACACTATGTATAAAGTTAGTAACTGATGAGAAAGGGACTTTATAGCACAGGGAACTCTACCAAGTGCTTTGTGGTGACCTAAATGGGCATGTGTGTGTGTGCGTGTGTGCGCGCACGCGTGTGTGTACGTGCTCAGTCATTCCCAACTCATTGCTCATATACTAGGAAGGAGATTCAAAAAAGAGGGGAGACATGTATACATATAACCAAATCACTTTGCTGAACAGCAGAAACTGACTCTATCGTAAAGCAACTATACTTCAATAAAACGTTTAAAAAAATAAAAGGTTCTGAAGTGAATCTTTAAATGTATCCTGCATCAAAGAGTTGTGATTTTGTATGTATCACAAACAGCGTATGGACTGGGTATGCTTACAGTGGTGCTGACTTTCACTGAACAAGAACAAAATTCCAGGGGGAAATAAAAATCGGATGATGGTTGATCATGCACCAGGAATTGGTATTTGTGTTTCCAGGGTTTTGATAATCCGTCTAGGATTATAAGTGATCATGAAATGGTTAATCCTCCTAGAATTATCGAAATGGGCGGGGGAGGTCAAGAGGTACAAACTTGAAGTTAAATAAGAACTGAAGGTGTAATGTACAGCGTGGTGACTATAGTTAATACACTGTGTTGTATATTTGAAAGTAACTAAGAGAATAGATCTTCAAAGTTCTCACTACAAGAAAAAAATTTTGTAACTATGCGTGGTGATGGATGTTAATTAGACTTAGTGTGGTCATCATTTCACAACATATACAAATATTGAATCATCATGCTAAATCTTAGAAATGAATATAAGATTATATGTCAATTACATCTCAATTACAAAAAAAATCCCCTTAGGTCTTATCTCCATTTTACAGGTGGGAAGAATGAGGCTGAGAGGTTAATTAACTTTCTAGCTATATAGGATTCCAAACTGAGATCCACCCCAATTCCATACCTAAGCCCTTTTTATGATATTCTGCTACCTGCAACTGTAAAAGCTTTAAGGGGTCTCAGCTATTTCCAGAAAAAGTGAGAAAAATCAAGATGGTGGACTGTGTCCTGCTTCTGGCCTGTCTGTGCCAGGCTCTGGAGACATGAATAGCTCAGGTGACTGTAAAGGTGTTAGGAGCTGGATGGGGTTGTCTTCTACTTGGCAGGGTGGTTACTGGGGGTTCCATTCACATGACATTCGGCCTTAGGCTGGCTAAGAACCAGTTGTGTGTGTCGGAGAAGGAGGGGTGGGGGTGGGGGGTAGTGGCCATCATGAGAGAGTGGAGGAAGATGAAGGCCCCTCACCTGTCTCTGGTGCCACCACCGTGCAGGGGAGGGGGTGAAGGGAATACCCACCTACTCAATGAGGCCTGATCAGATGTACCCAGAAGTCTCTAGAAATATGGGGAAAAGTCAGAACTGCACAAGATGGACTCATAAGAAGAAAGACCTCCCACATCACTCTGTGATTTCAGGAGACCCTGGGGAGCCCCTGTAACAAGGCATCCTGACTCACGTCCCCCACGCAGGGCCCTCGGAAGTAATGGGAAGGCCATCAGATGCTGGGCCCCAGGCTCACCTCTCTCGGAGTCACAGAAACTTTGGTGTCTGATCTCTGACACTGGAGATGAGGATGCCTCTACTAACCACTGAAAGGGGTCCTTAAAAGCTCTTAAGCCCTCTTCCCATGAAAGTGAAAGTCGCTCAGTTGTGTCCAACTCTTTGCGACTCCTATACAGTCCATGGAATTCTCCAGGCCAGAATACGGAGTGGGTAGCCGTTCCCTTCTCCAGGGGATCTTCCCAGAAATTGAACCTGGGTCTCCTGCATTGCAGGCAGATTCTTTACCAGCTGAGCTACAAGGGAAGCCCCCTCTTCCCATGATGGAAATCAAATAGCACAAGTCCTGCAGACACAATCACCAAGACAGCTTCCTCGGGTACCCACCCAGACCACATCACAGTACTGCCTGTCCCCACCAGGGTCTACAGAAGGGGTGTCTGTTCCATCTCCTCTCCCACTCACAACTAGGGCCCAGATCCAGCACCTAAAACCAATGACTTGAGTTAATCAACTCATGATTTACTCTCTAAATTATTTCCTTCATCTTCCAAGAAGGAAAAGGCCAGACTTCAGTCCCTGTGATAATAATAATTTAGGTCACTCATCCGATTTTTTCCTTTGTTCCCTTTCCTAGAACCTGATCGCCTCCTTTTGTGTTGTTAGTTAAAAAAAAAAGAAGAATTTTTTTTCTTTTTTTTTTTTAAGAGATCAGCTTAGCAAAAATCCCCACCTTGGTATTAGCGATGGGGGCCACAGTGGCTAAACAGATGCTAGTTCTCTTAGTGTAAAATGCAGAGTTACTTAGATAATCCCTAAGCATTCCAACATGGAGGCATTTCTCAGTGAAAAGTGTGTGTCTGCAGCACCAGGGTTCCTGAAAGCAGAGTAGAACTTTGTGAGCTATTGGAAAAGCAAAGTGGTTTAAGCTTTCTCATCCCCAAGCTTCAGACTCCTTGCGTTAATTGCATCTTTATGGGAAAGTATTTGCCTGGAAAAACTCATTCAAGTAGCATCTAAAAACACTGATGGTCCCCTCCCTGCAAAGACAAGGCCATGGGAGGGAGAAATAGAAATCCCTGGGGGCGAAGAGAGAAATATAGGAATGATAAAATGATTAGGAAACTATAGGGACTTTGCGTCACTAATCTGACCTGCCTTTATCCTGCCCTGAATCCAGGGACCCACAGGGGTTCCCAGTGGGCTGGCCAGAGGCTGAACACCATGAGAACCGGCTCAAGCATCCATCAAGCTGGATGGGTGGAGCAAGGGTCCCTGTGAGCCCTACCAGGGCCCAGGTCAGGTTTATTTGTTGTGTCCATTTGACGGCTTATGGAAACGCATGGGCAGATGGCAATGTGCATGCTAAAAGTGCACCGACTCCATGATCTGCTTCTAAGTTTATGCCCTAGAGAAACATGCACATGTATATATGCATACACATGTATACAAGACATAAATAAAAATACACAGGCCATGTATATATGTGTGTGGGTGGGTGCGCTTCCCTTGTGACTCAGCTGGTAAAGAATCCGCCTGCAATGTGGGAGACCTGGGTTCGATCCCTGGGCTGGGAAGATCCCCTAGAGAAGGGAAAGGCTACCCACTTCAGTATTCTGGCCTAGAGAATACTATGAACTGTATAGTCCGTGGGGTCGCAAAGAGTTAGACATGACTGAGCGACTTTCACTTTCATATGTGTGTGTGTGTGTGTGTGTGTGTGTGTGTGTGTGTGTATGGTTGGCAAAAGGTTCACTTGACATTTTCCATACCATCTTACACAAAAGTGCAAATGAAATTTTTGGTCAACCTAATTCCTACATATACACTTGTACACACACACATAGATATACACACACATTCACATACACACATATGCACAGAAACACACATACACACAGATAAACACATATATATACATATACACACATATATATACACATACGTATATAGCACACTCAACATTCAGAAAACTAAGATTATGGCATCTGGTTCCATTACTTCATGGCAAATAGATGAGGAAACAATGGAAAACAGTGAGAGACTTTATTTTTGGGACTCCAAAATCACTGCAGATAGTGACCACAGCCAAGAAATTAAAAGACGCTTGCTCCTTGGAAGAAAAGCTATGACCAATCTAGACAACATATTAAAAAGCAGACATATTAAAAAAATCATACACCACGACCAAGTGGGCTTTATCCCAGGAATGCAAGGATTCTTTAATATCCGCAAATCAATGTAATACACCACATTAACAAATTGAAAGATAAAAACCATATGATTATCTCAATAGATGCAGAGAAAGCCTTTGACAAAATTCAACACCCATTTATGATTAAAACTCTCCAGAAAGCAGGAATAGAAGGGACATACCTCAACATAATAAAAGCTATATATGACAAACCCACAGCAAGTATCACCCTCAATGGTGAAAAATTGAAAGCATTTCCCCTGAAATCAGGAACAAGACAAGGGTGCCCACTCTCACCACTACTATTCAACATAGTGTTGGAAGTTTTGGCCACAGCAATCAGAGCAGAAAAAGAAGTAAAAGGAATCCAGATAGGAAAAGAAGAAGTGAAACTCTTGCTGTTTGCAGATGACATGATCCTCTACATAGAAAACCCTAAAGACTCTTCCAGAAAATTACTAGAGCTAATCAATGAATATAGTAAAGTTGCAGGATATAAAATTAACACACAAAAATCCCTTGCATTCCTATATACTAACAATGAAAAAAACAGAAAGAGAAATTAAGGAAACAATACCATTCACCATTGCAACAAAAAGAATAAAATACTTAGGAGTATATCTACCTAAAGAAACAAAAGACCTATACATAGAAAACTATAAAACACTGATGAAAGAAATCAAAGAGGACACAAACAGATGGAGAAACATACCATGCTCATGGATTGGAAGAATCAATATTGTCAAAATGCTATTCTACCCAAAGCAATCTATAGATTCAATGCAATCCCTATCAAGCTACCAACGGTATTTTTCACAGAACTAGACCAAAGAATTTCACAATTTGTATGGAAATACAAAAAACCTCGAATAGCCAAAGTAATCTTGAGAAAGAAGAATGGAACTGGAGGAATCAACCTGCCTGACTTCAGACTCTACTACAAAGCCACAGTCATCAAGACAGTATGGTACTGGCACAAAGACAGAAATATAGATCAATGGAACAGAATAGAAAGCCCAGAGATAAATCCATGAACTTATGGACACCTTATCTTTGACAAAGGAGGCAAGGATATACAATGGAAAAAAGACAACCTCTTTAACAAGTGGTGCTGGGAAAACTGGTCAACCACTTGTAAAAGAATGAAACTAGAACACTTTCTAACACCATACACAAAAATAAACTCAAAATGGATTAAAGATCTAAATGTAAGACCAGAAACTATAAAACTCCTAGAGGAGAACATAGGCAAAACACTCTCTGACATAAATCACAGCAAGATCCTCTATGACCCACCTCCCAGAATATTGGAAATAAAAGCAAAAATAAACAAATGGGACCTAATGAAACTTAAAAGCTTTTGCACTACAAAGGAAACTATAAGCAAGGTGAAAAGACAGCCCTCAGATTGGGAGAAAATAATAGCAAATGAAGAAACAGACAAAGGATTAATCTCAAAAATATACAAGCAACTCCTGCAGCTCAATTCCAGAAAAATAAATGACCCAATCAAAAAATGGGCCAAAGAACTAAACAGACATTTCTCCAAAGAAGACATACAGATGGCTAACAAACACATGAAAAGATGCTCAACATCACTCATTATCAGAGAAATGCAAATCAAAACCACAATGAGGTACCATTACACGCCAGTCAGGATGGCTGCTATCCAAAAGTCTACAGCAATAAATGCTGGAGAGGGTGTGGAGAAAAGGGAACCCTCTTACACTGTTGGTGGGAATGCAAACTAGTACAGCCACTATGGAAAACAGTGTGGAGATTTCTTAACAAACTGGAAATAGAACTGCCATATGACCCAGCAATCCCACTTCTGGGCATACACACTGAGGAAACCAGACCTGAAAGAGACACGTGCACCCCAATGTTCATCGCAGCACTGTTTATAATAGCCAGGACATGGAAGCAACCCAGATGCCCATCAGCAAACAAATGGATAAGGAAGCTGTGGTACATATACACCATGGAATATTACTCAGCCGTTAAAAAGAATTCATTTGAATCAGTTCTAATGAGATGGATGAAACTGGAGCCCATTATACAGAGTGAAGTAAGCCAGAAAGATAAAGAACATTACAGCATACTAACACATATATATGGAATTTAGAAAGATGGTAACGACAACCCTATATGCAAAACAGAAAAAGAGACACAGAAGTACAGAACAGACTTTTGAACTCTGTGGGAGAAGGTGAGGGTGGGATGTTTCGAAAGAACAGCATGTATATTATCTATGGTGAAACAGATCACCAGCCCAGGTGGGATGCATGAGACAAGTGCTCGGGCCTGGTGCACTGGGAAGACCCAGAGGAATCGGGTGGAGAGGGAGGTGGGAGGGGGGATCGGGATGGGGAATACATGTAAATCTATGGCTGATTCATACCAATGTATGACAAAACCCACTGAAAAAATAAATAAATAAATAAAGGAAAAATAAAATAAAATAAAAAGCAGAGACATCACTGACTCAATGGACATGAGTTTGAGTAAACTCCGGGAGCTGGTGATGGACAGGGAGGCCTGGCATGCTTTAGTCCATGGGGTCAACAAGAGTTGGTGATGCCATCTAACCATCTCACCCACTGTCGTCCCCTTCTCCTCCCACCTTCAATCTTTCCCAGCATCAGGGTCTTTTCAGATGAGTCAGTCCTTCGCATCAGGTGGCCAAAGTACTGAAGTTTCAGCTTCAGCATCAGTCCTTCCAATGAATATTCAGGACTGATTTCCTTTAGGATGGACTGGTTGGATCTCCTTGCAGTCCAATGCATATACATACACAAATACAAATACATAAACATATATATATTCATACACTTATACACACAGATATACATACAGGTACATATACATGCATAGATACACACATTCCACACGCATCAAGAGAAATGTGCAATGCGGTTCACTCTTACATGTTTTTGTAGAAAATTAGAAATGGTCCCCTATCAACAGGAGCAAGATGGCTAAAACATAATTTTTTAATGCAAAGAAATACCATAGATTAGTTAAAAGGAAGTACCTAGAAACAGGAATGGTGACATACTAGTGATTATTAAAGCTGAAGGATGAATCCACGGGAATTCATTATATGATTCTTTTTAGTCTATGTTTGAAGACTTCCCACGTCAAATGTTAACTTAAAAAGTAATAAAAAGGAGTGACTTAGATCTGTGCTTTCTGTCCAATACAGTAGCTACCAGCCAGCCACATGTAGCTACTGAAATTTAAATTTGCCCAAATTAGATAAAATTAAAAATTCATTTCCCCTTGCCATATTGCCAGCGCTCAGTGGTCATATCCACTATTGTAGCAGTTCCGATGGCCACCACTATTAAAAAATATCTTGAGTTTAAAGAACAACAAAAATTGGTGTGTACCGTATGGTGGCTTTTGCATACGTTCTCAAAACTCAGAAAATCACACTGCATGTTCTCATGGGCATGGGTCTGTGGACGTGCAAAGTGTGAAGGGGGTCTGGGGTTCACGACAAGCTCAAAACAGTGGATTCCTTTGCCCAAGGAGAGGCTGCTTGCCATATTCTGGAGTGGCAGCAGGTTGCTAAGCAACGGGCAACTAGCTTAGCCATCAGGGTATTAACGCATTATTTGTGTTCCTAAAAACAAAGTTAAAAATGAATACAGAAGACAAGAAAAGATGCGTCTGAGTCTGTGTGTGAGGGGGGTGGGGGTTGGGGGTGGGGGGTTCCCCTAGGACGTGGACATAAAAGAGACTGGAGGACCTGACCATATCAGGACAGTTCCCTCTTTGCGGCCACCCCTCACCCCCGCCCCCCGTCCCCTCCCCCCCCAACCAAGGCAGGTGCCCCTTCCTTGTACAAAGTGGTGATTCCATCACTTTCACTGCTTTCCAAAGGCAAGGGAAGTTTCTGAGAAGTGCTCTCTTTGAGCCACTGAAGTTTGCATCTTGCCCCTGGCGCTCTTTCAAGCTGACAGATGTCATCTCCTTCTGAGATGCTCTTTGTGTCAGTCCTGGTATGAAGCCCCCTCCCGCCTCCCAGCTGGGACAGCTCCTTCTCCGATCTGTCTCTGCCGAGCCTGCCCTGTGATTCCAGCCTGCAGATGGGGGTCTTCAAAATGGACTACACCGGAACACAATTTAAAAAAGAGTGGATATAGGTATCTGTGTCATTGACTCGCTTTGCTGCATAGCAGAAACTATTGATAGGGTTTCTTCCATAGCTCAGAGGGAAAGTAGCTGCCTGCAATGCAGGAGATGGTGTGGGTTTAGGCCCTGGGTCTGAAAGATCCCTTGGAAGAGGAAATGGCAAACCACTCTGGTACTTTTGCAGAAGCTATTGATAACACAACATTGTAAATCAACTATACTCCAATTAAAAATGATTTTAAAAATGTCAGGGGCTTCCCTGGTGGCTCCATGGTGAAGAATCCACCCGCCAGTGCAGGAGACAGGGGTTCGATCCCTGGTCCGGGGAGATCCCCCATGCTGCAAAGCAATTAAGCCTGTGTGCTACAACTACTGAGCCTGTGTTCTAGAGCCCGGTACCCACAATTATGAGCCCGCGTGCCCTGGAGCCTGGGCTCCCCAACCAGAGAGGCCACCTCAATAAGAAGCCAGCACACTGCAACTAGAGAGTAGCCCTGTTAGCCACAGCTAGAGAAACGTCCGTGCAGCAACTTAAACCCAGCCAAAAATAAGTAAATAAAAGTATTATTTTTTTAAAGGTAGGTACTCCTCTGGTGGTCCAGTGGCTAAGATGCCTTGCCCTCAATGCAGGGGACCCGGGTTCCATCCCTGGTCAGGGAACTAGATTCCACATGCTGCAGCTAAAGATCCTGCCTGCCACAACTAAGACTTGGCATAGCCAAATAAATAAATAAATACATTTTTTAAAATGTAGTATAGTCATAAAATGAAATACTAGTCTGTCATGAATAAAGTTCTGAAACATGCTCCAATATGGATGAATCTTGAAAACATTTTGCTGCATGAAAACAGTCTATCACAAAAGACCTCATTCTATTCATACTAAATGTCCAAAACAGGGAAATCTAAATATATAGAAAATAGAGTAGTGGTTGCTTAGGGCTGGGAGATGGGGAATAAGGGGTGAAAATAAAAGTTAATAGGCAATTCTCTGAGGTGATAAAAATATTCTAAAATTGACTGTGGTGATGTTGCACATATACTAAAAACCATGGAGTTATACACTTTAACTAGCTGAACTGCATGGTATGCAGATACACCTTGATAAAGTAGTAAATAAATGGAATTGGAAAAATTAAAAAAACAAACAAACAGCATTTCCCAGGTAGGAGACCCTAGAAGTTACTCTCTGGAAGGGCTGAAAATGGGTAGACTTCCTTTCTCACAACTACATGTCTGCTGTTGATTGTAAGCCCTTTCACAAGAGCACTCACAATAAACCAGCTGGCGCTGTTTCTCTGCAGTGATTCAGGTGACCCCCGCACTGCCCCTCCCCCCCCATCCTGAGTACATGTGTTCAGCATCATCAGCTTTACTTTGCTCTGAAATTTCTGACTCCATGGACTGGAGGAGAAGGCAAAACCAGGCAGGGCTGGTGGAACTCTTCACCCTGGCTGCACTGGATATGCAGCCAACCTCCTGACTCACAGATTCCATATTCCTGAGTGCCCCCACTCACTGAAGTTCATTTGCAGAGTCAAAATCAACAATCGAGGTGCTTTCACAGTCATTTGCAGACAAGACCAAGTGGAGAAAACTTTGAATTCTCAGGTTCCCAGCTAAGGTCTGAACTGATGTTTTGCCTTCTGTTTTAGTTCTCTGACTGAACTTAAACAAACGTCCTTTCATGGGAAACTTAATGTTATGGTTCTTCAACTTTTTGTCCTTTATGTTGCTACTTCTGCTGTTTAAAAGGACAGGGGACTTTCCTGTGGTCCAGTGGCTGGGACTCTGTGCTACCAATGCAGGGGGCCAGGGTTCAATCCCTGGTCAGGGAACTAGATCCCACATGCTGCAACTAAAGACTCTACATGCTATAGCAAGCATCAAGGATCCTATATGCTGCAGCTGAGACCTGATGTAGCCAAATAAATAAAAAATACACATTTTTTTAAAGGCTAAAGTGCTGGCTAGTGTTTCCAAGTGCAAGAAGGTTGTGACGCACGTTATGAGGAAAACATGCATGTTAGACAAACTTTATTCAAGCATGAGTTATGATGCTGCTGGCTCTGAGTTCCATGTCAGTAAATCCACAGTATATATTAAATCAGGTGTCTTGAAACAGAAACACATGTCAAATCAGGTTATATATTGATCGGTTGACTAAGATGCTGTGACCAGAGGCTCGAAGGAACCTGACCCCATAGTGTTTCCTTCCAGCAGTGGATAGTATTCACTAATTCAGTGTTCACGGCCACTTTCGAGAACAGAACTACTGTGAATGACAAGAATGATGAGTATTGACTGTATTTCTCACTGTATCTCTGCCTTGGAAAAGAAAAGTTGAAATAACACATTTTGCTACCATAGTATCTAAAACCTTGTGGCCTGTTTCTTATTGTGAATGAATGATACACAGAGAATTATGGATCTTGTGTGGAATAAATAGTTCAAGAAATGGGAGGGAAAAAGGAAGGGAAACTCACATTTACATAAGATCTGCTATAACACTTGATAGAGATTCTCTAAATAGGTCTTGTCTTTTGTTTGTCTATTCTGTTTTGTTTTTGTTTTGGCTGAGCTGGGTCTTTGTTGAGGTGAAGCAGGATTAGTTACCCCGAGGCAGGTGGGATCTTAGTTATCCAACCAGGGATCAAACCCACATCCCCTTAATTGGAAGTCAGATTCCTAACCACTGGACCACCAGGGAAGTCCCCAAGGATTCTCTAATTTTGAAGCCAAGCAAATCCTTCCTAGAGACAGACCTCACCTCCCCCTCTCCCTAGCCTATGTCCCCAGACTCTTGTTTGTAGAAAAGCCCTCTAGGCCTTCCCCTAGTTCCAAAGAGGAAATATACTTAGAGAAATGAGAAAATGCATAAGCAAAGGAAACCTGTCAAGCAAAACAAAATAATATTAGTTTAGCTATTCAACAAAGTCAGAAACTTTTAGTTCCCCCTCAAGAGCTATGGATAATATCCTGAGCCATACTTCTGAGTTATTTTACAGATACTGAAACTCCCATCAGGTAGAGAAAATTGACTGCATGCTGATCACCAGCACGCAGACCTCAGACAGTTGGAACCACCAGGTTGATGAATGAGATTCCTGAAACAGCACTCTGTTGTGTCACCACCAACCAATCAGAGAATTAATTGTGCACGAGCTGACCATGCACCCTGTGACCCACTCCCTTACTCCTAAAGTTACCTTTAAAAACTTACTACAAGCCATCCAGGAGTTTAGATCTTTGGAGCATGCCTATCTTTTGAGCATCTTCTGAGCTGCCCGTTCTCCTTGCTTGGTGTCTGCAATAAACACTGTACCTTCCTTCATTGCAACTCAGTGTCAGTAGATTGGCTTTGTTGTGCAACAGAAGAGCAGACCCATGTTTGATTTAGTAACAATTTAATTCATGCCCCATCTCATGAGATGAACCCCAGGCATCCCCATCCCTCAGGCTTGCCTTCCACACTTAGTGGAAGCAACTACTGTGGGCCAAGCATTGCTCTAGACACCAAGGTTATAACAGTGAACAAAACAACAAAAAATCTGCCTTTCTGGAGCTTCCTTTGTGTTGGGAGAACAGGATAATAAGCAAATAAATAAATACCACAGGTAGCAGGTAAGAATTTGATAAATGCTGTGGAGTATGATATGGACTATTAGAAGGACAGGAAGTTGGTATAATCTTGATAGGGTGATCAGAGAAGATCTCACTGAGAAAAAGATTTGAAGGAAGGAGATTTCACAGATAAGGAAATTGAGGTCTGCTGAGATTAAGTTCTTGGGTTCCTCAGAGGCAGGGCTGTGATAGCATAATCACTTCACAGGCTGGCTGACTTTATATTCCTGCCTGTTGTAATACACACCAGTTCTCAGCATAGTGTAGACTCTTGGTGCGTAAGTATGGAGCAGAGCTCTAGTCTGACCCCATTAGAGTATATTTCCCTTCGTGGGTTGTACAGTGGGTTGAATGGTAGCTCCCCCCGCAAAACATCCCCACTTCCAAACCCCATACCTTGTGATCATGACTTTATTGCCTTAGAAAAGGGGTCTTTGCAGGTGGGATCTAGTTAAGGATTTTGTGACAAGACCATATGGATTTAGGGTAGACTTATTTTTTACAAATTTTAGATATTTAATAAAAGCTTTATGGAAATATTCAGATACCATAAAAAATTTTCCCTTTTAAATTATATGATTCAGTGTTTTGTACTATATTTACAGAGTTGTGCAGTCATCAATATTATTTTTAGAACATTTTTATCACCCCAAAATGAAACCGCATATTCATGAACAATCACTCACCATTTCCCCCATTCTTCTTGAGCCCTAGACAACCAATAATCCACATACTGTCTCTATAGATTACATTTATAAATCCTTTTAATCCAATGATTAGTATCCATTTAAGAGACAAAAGAGAAAACCCAGAGAGAGGACGGCCAAGAAGACGGAGGCAGAGATGGGAGTGGTATAGCCACAAGTCAAAGAAGGCCAGGAGCTACCAGAAGTTGGATGGGGCAAGAAGGACCCTCTCTTAGAGGTTCCAGAGAAAAGAGGGTTTAGATTTCTGGCCTCCAGAACAGTAAGAGAATAACTGTCTGCCGTTTTAACCCACCCAGTTTATGGTCATTCGTTAGAGGAGTCTTCCAAAACTCACATAGGTTGTAAAAAGCCTCACAAAGAAAAACCAGCTGAAACCATCCTAACTGTGTGGGCTGGCTGATCAAAGCAGATAGAGTCAGACACAGAGGCTGTTGCTCACCTTGTCTGTATAACTATCACCCAGGAAATCCATCTCTCTTTCTCCCCACCACCTACCCTTCAACCTGCATCTTTCCTTTCCTCAACCATCAAGAGCCTGACCCCGTATGAAGATACGGTACATACATGGTGTGTGATACACAGCTCCAAGGAGCAACATAGCCCAGCATCTCTCACATTTCCCACGGTCCAGAGAAGATGGAAATCGAGTCATTGTTTGTGTCTCTTGAACCAGTCCTTATCTTACTCACGAATCTGGAGAAATCTGCATCTCTATGACAACTCCTTTCACCAGCAGTGATGACTTAGGGAGAGAGACGCCTTAATAGCATCAGACAGTGCTTTGATGAGGGCATCCTTGAAACTGTGTTCTCCTGTCAAAAACTGAGTGACGTGAAGTATACTTGTTTTATGAAATCTTGACCTTGTCTCTGGGCAACAAAGGTGTAAATGAACAGATGTACTTAATGCTTTTTTCTAAGATTTTTTTATGTGGACCATTTTTTAAGTCTTTTTTGAATCTGTTAAAATATTGCCTCTGTTTTATATTAGCTCCCAAACCAGAGATCAAACCTGCACGCCCTGCACTGGAAGACGAAGTCTTGACCACTGAACTGCCAGCGAAGTGCTTACATAATGCTTTCTTATTTTTAAAATTCTGCTGTCTTTTCAAATCTCCAAGGTTGTTTTTTTCTGTTTTGTTTTGTTTTAATGGGTATAGTAACAACTCTAAAAGACTGGTTAAACAGCTTAGATTCCTGGATCCATGCGGAAGGCATTCTTGCCTCGCAAGTCCCGCTGGATCTCACATAAGCACAGATAACTCATCCATGGAAATGATGTGGGCAGAGGGGAAAGCTGAGTCATAAAGTTGGAGACATTAGAACTCAAGAGTTGCCCTCACACCTCGAAGAGCCAGCTCGAGAGAAGGAACAATGCTGTTCTCGAAAGAAAATCAAGATTCCAGAGAAATGTTGATTAAAATCTACACTACGACTATTTAGGAACCTGAATTGTTCAATCTAAGTGCTTTTTCTACTTCAGGGATTGACAATGAGGAGCTGGCAAGTGGAATATAGAACACTGGTTTGCAAACATCTGGGGGTATGCCCCACCATTTGACAGGCTTCCCAGGTGGCACTAATGGTAAAGAACCCACCTGCCAATATAGGTAGACTTAAGAGACACAGGTTCGATCCCTGGGTTGGGAAGATGCCCTGGAGGAGGGCATGGCAACCCACTCCAGTATTCTTGCCTGAAGAATCCCATGGACAGAGGAGCCTGGCGGGCTGCAGTCCACAGGGTTGCAAAGAGTTGGACACAACTGAAGCGACTTAGCACGTACACATGCCCACCATGTGAAAATTTGAAACATTTTCATCCTGAATGGGACATGCACACACACACATAAATTCATCTAAGCAAAATGAAATTTTCATAAAATCTATGTTAAATGCTTCCTATGCTACTCCAATATATTCCGTTCCATTTGGTTCCCTTTCATCCCATGCTATTCTAATTCCTTTATTCAAAATTACCCACAAAAATGATCTCACCTCCTTCCAATGGGTCATCACTTACAATTTGAAAAAGACCAGTCAATTGTGCAATGGCATCCTATCTTACATGGTAAGTGGATTTTATAGTTTGCTTGCAAGGCAAAAACACACAGTCAAATATATCCTTGGAGAAAGTCTCAGGAAAGCATCATGGAAGAGAATAGTACAAAATATCTTAGTTTAATGAGTGCAGTAGTTTCTCCCTTGAGCTTCAGAGAAATAGATGTTTCTGAGCTGAATGCCTTAGAGTGGTCAGCATGTTTGGAGATCATGCATCTTTATGTCACATGATGAGAAATGTCACAGAATTATTTAAAATGGATGACCAACAAGGACTCACTACAGAGCACATGGAACTCTGCTCAATGTTTTGTGGCACCCTAGATGGGAGGGGAGTTTGGGGGAGAATGGATATGTGTATATGTATGGCAGAGTCCCTTCACCGCTGTTCATGTGAAACTGTCACAGCATTGCTCATTGGCTATATGCTAATATAAAATAAAAAGATTTTAGAAAATGCAGCAGAACAGAGAATGACGGGGGTAGGAGAGACTGGCATTTCATGTCCACCTCAGGGCATGTGCCCATGAGAGCAGCAGCCAGGGGAATCACCCTTCTCCTAGGTTTCCTGTTGTCAATATGAAATGACACTAAGCTTTTACAAGTTATGTTTTCTCATCTGTGAAATAAGCATTCATTCATCCTACCAGGTTTCTGTAATGTCCCCTATTGTCAAAGCACGGTTTAGCTTTCAAATTCCCAATAGCCTCTAAATCATGCCACAATTTGATCAGTTATCTGTAAGTTGAGTCACATATTAACACACAACTCTTGAGACCCCCAGAATCAGAGTGATTTATCTAATGCTTCAAGTTCTTGAGCTTTTCATTCCCTCAATTCTTTAAGCCCCTTTATTTTCCCTTTCATAGTAGCAAATTTCACATGATTCTTTGATAGATGAAGTTGATACTTAATCAAACAAAGGCTTTTTCTCTATTAAGACTTTGAGGGACAACATGGTTAATTATTAGAGAAATGCAAATCGAAACCACACTTGAGGTACCACCTCACACCAGTCACAATGGCCATCATCAAAAAGTCTACAAGTAACAAAAGCTGGAGAGGGTGTGGAGAAAAGGGAACCCACCTACACTGTTGGTGGGAATGTAAATTGGGGCAGGCACTATGGAGCAAACGGTATAGAGATTCCTCAGAAAACTAAAAATAGAGTCACCATGATTCTGCAACCCCACTCTTGGGTATATACCCAGAAAAGACCAAAACTTTTGTTCAAACAGATACATGCACCTCAATGTTCATAGCAGCTTACAATAACCAAGATATGGAAGCAATCTAAATATCCATCAATAGATGAATGGATAAAGGAGATGCAGTGTGTATATGTGTGTGTGTGTATATATATATATATATATGCAAAATGGAATATTATTCAGCCATTTGCAGCTACGTGGATGGACCTACAGATTATAATACTGATTGAAATAAGTCAAAGAGAGAAAGACAAATATCATATGATACCAGTTATATTGGAATCTAAAAAATAATACAAATGAATGTATTTACAAAACAGAAAAAAGACTCACAGACGCAGGAGAAAAACTTACAGTTGTCAAAGAAGAAAGGAGGGTGGAGAGGTATAAATTAGGACTACGGGATTAACGGATACACATCACCATATACGAAATAGATAAAACAATAAGGATTCACTGTATAATGCAGGGAATAATATTCTGTATCTTGTTATGTCCTATAATGGAAAAGAATCTTCAAAAATAATACAAATAACTGAATTGCTTTGCTGTACCCCTGAAACACAATACTGTAAAACAACAATACTTTTTTTTAAAAAGAGCTTGAATGAATAATCAAAAGAATTTTATTGTGAGACAAGGAGAAAAGTTTCAGAGTATTACTCCACCATCCCAGAACATGTTCTATCAGCAGTTTCAAAATTTAGACCCTGAGACCTTCATAAATCAGAGGAAGAAAAATAATCTCTCCGATGCACCTGGTTACTTGGAGTCCAGGAAATAATTAGGGCAGGCTATCACAGTATTTCTTTGGTTTGCTTCCTTCTAAAAATCCTTAACTTATGATTTCAAACATTCTCTTAGTGATTACAGTTTGCTGATGATTAACAGCTGCAAAGTCATCACTATCTTCTTAAGCCTGCTCCAAAGGAAAAGGCAGAAAGCAGAACAAACCCGCAGAAACCGCCCCCCCCCTTAAAAGCCCAAAGCTCCCCACTGTACTTGGAATAAAATCCAAACTTCTCATGGCCTCCGAGGTCCAGCATGGTCTGGCCTTTGCCTAGTACTCCAAACTCACCCTCTAAATCTTCCCCTTGCTCCCTGCACTCCAGACCTAGTGGTCACCATTTTTTTCCCAGACACACCATTCTCATTCATGTCTCAATCCACCTTTGCATCCATCACCTTTTCTTGGAACATCTCACACATACACACACACACACACACACACACACACAAACACACACACACATGTTCATTTAAATGCCTTGTTCCCGCACTTTGTTTAGATCTATGCTCACTTTTCATCTCCTAAAGAAGCACAGAAGGTTGAATTATGTCTCCTGAAAAGATATGTCCAAGTCCTAAGTCTTGGTTCTGTGAAGTTGACCTTATCTGGAACCAGGATCTTGGTAGATATAATTAGTTCATGATCTCAACATGAAATCATCCTAGAAGTAGGGTAAGCTCTAAATCCAAAGACTGGCTTGTGTATCAGAGGATGGAGAGGGTTTTTGAGACACATGGACACAGGGGAGAAACACAGAGGAGAAGGCCAGGGTGAAGAAAGGGTCAGAGATGGGAGTGATGCGGACACAAGCCAAAGACCACTGGTAACTGCCAGAAACTGGGAGCCAGGCCTGGAAAGAATGTTCTCGCAGTCTCTAGAAGGAACCAACCCTGCCAACTCCTTGATTTCAGATTCTTGGTCTCCAGACATTTCTCGTGCTTTAAGATATCAAGTAATCGGCTATGGTAGGTCCAGGAAACATACCTGCGGAGATTTCCCTTAAATTCTCAACTGGACACAGCACTCATCTCCCTCCATTCCACCTCCATTCCACCTAGAGATTTTCAGTGAGGGAATTTCTGTTCCCCAGAGGACATCCGGCAAGATCTGAAGGCATTTTTAGTTGGAGCAATGAGCGGGGAATGATCCTGGCATCCAGTTGGCAGAGGCCAGGAATTCTGCTCATCATCTCACCATACACAGAACAGAATCAAAGAATCTGTTCAACAGTGAATCAAATAGCCAAAGGTCAACAGTGCCGAGGCTGAGAAACCCTGTCCTAATCCCTTACATTCCTTTATTTTTTGTATCCTTATCTCTGTATGATGGGTATCCTGTGGTTTTTCATTCACTGGTTTACTCCATCTTTTCAGATAGAAGATAAGCTCCAGGACAGCAGGGGCTGTGCATTGCTTCACATGACATTCCAAAGGCCTAAAACAGTGGTTGGCATAAAGATGCTCAGGAGATATTGGATGAATGAATGACAGCCCATGAGCATCAAATGGCTCAAGTCAACCCACGGCCCATCACGCATCTCCATGTTGTAAATGTTGGTTGTTCTTCCCACACCCACCTGTGAACCCTTCACTGTGGTGAACAACTAGATTCACTTTTGCAGGTACACCCTAGGGCCCAAATCTGAGGGACACCACCAGCAAAACCTAAAGGTCAACAAAATCCAAACCCTGGGAGTTCTTCTTGACCTTTCTCTTTCCCTCATCACATTAATCATCAGGTTTTGAAAATTTATTCCCTGCTTACGTCACTGGTGTTGGAGAAGACTCTTCAGAGTCCCTTAACAGCAAGGAGATCAAGCCAGTTAATCCCAAAGGAAATCAACCCTGAATATTCATTGGAAGGACTGATGCTGAAGCTGAAGCTCCAATACTTTGGTCATCTGATGTGAAGGGCTGACTCATCAGAAAAGTCCTGATGCTGGGAAAGAGTGAAGGAAGAGAAGGGGACAACAGAGGACGAGATGTTTGGACGGCATCACTGACTTGATGGATACAATTTCAAGCAGTCTCCAGGAGACGGTGAAGGACAGGGAAGCGTGGTGTGCTATAGTCCATGGGGTCACAAAGAGTTGGACACAACTGAGCGACTGAACAACAACTTATGTCACACGCCAATTTAAGAGTGTCCCAGTTTGAGTTCTATCATATTTCATATGGAGCATTACAATAGTGTTCCTTTGATTCTAAACCACTAGTTTCTCACCATCATCACCATCACCAGCACCACCACCATCATCATCATGCCCACATGTTAAGGTTTACCACGTGCCAGTCATCATTCTTTGTCCTCTACCTGAATTAACTCATTAAGCCTCACTACAATCCCAAGGATGCAGACTCTCTTACGTTTCCCTTTTGAGATGGGAAACAGAGAGGGTAGGTGAGAGAGGCAAGCTTTCAGCCTAGGAATTGGGCTCCAGAGCCCGTGTTCCTACCAGTTCTATACTTTAAATCCAACCACTTGTCCTGTTGCTCCAGGAATAAAATCTAAAAGCTCAAAGCAGAGCGCACTAGGCCACCCATGACCTCATCCCCAGGTACCTTTCTAGTCTTCTCCCTGCCTCCCATATGATATATTAACACAAAATTGCTGGAGCTTCTTTTAACACTCTGGACAGACTTAGACTCCCCTTTCTCAGCTCATGCCTCCACCTGCTGAGCCTCTCTATCTCCCCTGCCCCATTCCCAAGTGATTTCACTTTGCCTTTAAGATAAACTCAGTCATCAATAACTTTTGATCTTCCCTGATCCCCCAGTGGGACAGGTGCTCACCACCCTGCTCTGTGGTACTCTGTACATATCTCTAGCCTAAGCACAGGAGATGGACGCCATCTACCCAGGAACTGGTTGCATTCAGCACCTTCTCTTAGGTACACACTGCTTGCTCACTACCCAATATTCACTCCCTCCTTCTTCCTTGGCACCTAAACCTGCTTGTGTTGAACTCAGCAGTGTGGTGATAATTGGTCTGTCAATCCCCAGTCCCAATTTCCCTCAAATAGTTTCTCTATTCCCCAAGCCTCCTTTGAAGGTAGAGGTGATCTAATTCTGGTCAATTACAATTAAGGACATATGTACTTACAGGGAAGGCTTTTTGTTTCTTGATGAGGAAGGACAGGGAGGACTGACCCATTCTTCTTCCTTTCTTGACTGAGGATGCGATGCCTGATGGTACAGAGATGACTATTTGATCCTGAGAGAGGAAGTCAAAAATCCAAGGAAAGCCAACCAGAAAGACAGAAAGATACTGGGTTTCTGAAGATATCTTTGAGCCACTGCACCACTCACGCCTAGGAATTCTCCCCATGTCCCTGCCAGAGTTCTTGTTATTAAAGATAACTATGGCCTTTGTGGCTTAACATTCTATTATTCGCAGCCAAAAGCATTCCTGACTAACACTGTTAGTGTTGAGTGGATGGTACTTAGCACAAAGCACCTAGTCTTTGAACTTGAATCTGACCCTGTGTTCTCCATGGATGATGTCATACTGCCTCCTTTAAGACTACTTTTAGCAAATTGCATGATGAAGTGGCTCAAGAGAGAAATTTAGCAGCTGGTTGACTTTGTAAACTTACAGACATCTTGTTTTAGAAACTAAGCACATTTTTTTTTTTGAAGTAGAAATTTCATTTAATCAAAACATTTCTGTGGGGGCTCTGGGATGTTAAGGTGGATATAAGGTATAAACACAGATTGAAGGGGGCTTGTCTCCCCTAGATTCATCACTCATGAATGGCCTCATAAAATTTACATCATTATTATAGTTGTCTAAATAACACTAACATTGTGTAAATTATTATTACTAGGTATAAACATTACAAATTTCTACTAAGCATATTTCCTTTAAAAAAATTTTTTTTAGAACTCTTTTCCACTTGCTATGAAATTTTTTTTTTCACATTTTTTTGGCCATGGGGGAATCTTAGTTCCCCTGACCAGAGATCAAACCTACACCCCCGCAGTAGAAGAACAGGGAAGTCCCAAAACTAAGCATATTTCTTAATTTCGGTCACTCTAAAGCCTAGAATTCACCAACCTTTGGTAATTGTGCTCCAGTCCGCATGTTAAGCATTGTGTTTACTAAGCTTTTAGTTTCAGCTTCCTTCCCAGCCCACATTTCCTCTTTGTTTCATTTTTCTTATTTTAAATTGACTTCATTTTCCTGTGTTGTCAGCATCTCTGTAAGTTTTCCTTTTTGAACAGGACACGATATAACAAATTAATAAGCAGGCATTCAAAAATTTATTGTGCAAAGAAGTAGTTAACACATCACCCACTTACCTAGGAGTTATTAATTTATACATCCTATCTGGCTTTTTGTCACCAGCAAACTCAACCTTTTATACTCATTTATTTCATCTTGAGTTCTCTCATCTCTCTGTCTGTCTCTGTCTCTCTGTCTTTCTCTTTCCTTCTGGAGTAAAACTTATAATTTAGATATGGAATTCAAGATAATTCCAGCTACATGAAACAGAAGACAACAAAGAAATGCACACATGTGCATATACACATACTTTTACAGTCAAGGGGCTTTTATTGCCTCTGAGCAACAGAAATTCCAGTAACAGAGACTCAGTAATGCCTAGATCCTGGTGCCCATGTGACCTCACCAGACTCAGTCTCTCTTCAGCTTTCAACCTCATTTTCCCATCTCTCTTGCTCATTTCAGACAGGACCTCCCTTCAGCACAGCAAGAGGGCTGCTAGCTATCAATAAAGACAAAGTAGATTAGAGATAGCCTGGGACTGGAGGTGGAATTCTGGATTAACCCCAAAGGGATATGAGGAATCTTACTGGGATGATGGAAATGTCTTAAAACTGGAGTCACAGTGATGTTGCACAATTCGGTAAAGTCACTGAAAATCACTGAAGTCAAAGTGTTAGTCGCTCAGTCATATCCGACTCTTTGTGACCCCATGGACTGTAGCCTGACAGGCTTCTCTGTCCATAGGATTCTCCAGGCAATAACACTGCAGTGGGTTGCCATTCCTTTCTCCAGGGGATCTTCCAGACCCAGGATCGAACCTGGGTCTCCTGCATTGCAGGCAGATTCTTTACCGCCTGAGCCACCCGAGAAGCCCCACATCACTGAATTGTATACTTACCAGTGGAAATTTTAGACCATGTAAATTACACTTCAATTACACACTACTATGTATACAATAGATAAGGAAAGAGAACCTACTCAATTCTCTGTGGTGAACTAAATGGAAGGAAATCCAAAAGGGAGGGAATATATGTATAGCTGCTTCATTATGCCCTACAGCAGAAACTAACACAACATTCCAAAGCAACTATACGCCAATAAGAAAAAAATTTTTTAAGGCTGTTTAAATGGAAAAAAAAAATCACAGCTTTTGGACGCTCACATTCCATCATCTCTGCAATCCCAATGTAAGGACCATGCCTCTTTCTCAACAGAACTATTAAAGACCCAGGATGAGTCTCCTCGGCTCTGACTGGTCTAATCCATGTTACACGCCCACCTCTGGACCAATCACTTTGGCTGAGGGGATGAATGCTTTGATTGGACTGCTCTGGGTCACATGCCTTCCCTGGAGCCAGGTCGCAGGTCTCACAGCACTTGAGTTACATTGACAGAGAGTTAGAGAGGGGGCAGTTCCCCAGGGAAAATCCAAGTGCTGCTACCAGAAAAGTAGAAATAGATCTTCATTAGGCAAAGCATCAATATCCATACACCAACACACCTTCTGCCCACAGGAGGATGCAACCTTTCACTTATGGCATCCTCTCCACTTAAACTGCATCCTGCTCCCAGCACGGCTAGGCTCCTGAGCACCGTGGCCGTGGATTACTCTGGAGCCAAAACACACAGATTACAGTCCCCAGCTTCAGCACTTCTATCTGCAGGAAGACAATAGAACACTGATCTCAATGGGTTACTGTGGGAATGAAAAGAGCTCCTCCATAGAGTCCTCAGAACAATGCCTGAGGCAGAAGAAGTGCTTTTTGGAGGGTTTGCTATGATTCCCGGGTTGTGCGGGAGATGTGGAACTCTATGAATAAATATGAAATGGTTTGTGAGTTTTAGGAGCTGTGCTGTAAACGCCTGGTCTAGTCACCCCCCTTCTCACTCCAGCATCCATTCTCTGCCTTTCTTTGAGCCCCGAGGACTTGCCCCAAAAGTGTATCACCTGGATCCCTGGACCTGCTGGCTCAGAGGAAGGCAGTGATGGGATGGGGAGATGTGGGAAGAGGGAGAAGTCAGGGTGCCTTTCCACTTTGCACATCCTCCTGTTTTTGATGCTGTGCTTTTCTTTTCTTTTTTTCTGGCTGCATTGCGTGGCTCATGAGATTTCAGGTTCCCCAAGCAAAGATGGAACCCGGGCCCCTGGCAGTGAAAGCGCTGAGTCCTAACCACTGGACGGCCAGGGGACTGCCTAATGTACCTCTCCTGGTGGCTGCTTCCTTCCTTGTTTACATCTCCTTCCTGCTAGGCCCCTCCTCCCCAGCTCTCAGCATCACCCAGGGACACACAGCTTCCTTCTGCTGTGGACCCCTGGGCACCTCAAGGAACTTATCTGTTCCCTTGACCCTGCCCAGAACACAGTCAGTTGAAAGACAGAGAAAGGTGGAGAATGGATGGTGGGACCAGATGGGGCGTGGCTAGACCAGGCCTTTACAGCACAGCTCCTAAAACTAACAAACAATTCCATAGTCCCTTCATGAAAGATACTTCATTTGCAGAACTTCCCTGGTGGTCCAGTGACTAAGACCCCGAGCTCTCAGTGTAGGGCACCTGGGTTTCCTGGTCAGGGAACTAGGTCCCATATGCTACAACTAAAGATCCACATGCTGCGACTAAGACCCCGGGCAGTCAAATAAATAAATATCTTTAAAAATGCTTCATTTGCACCATACTGCAAAGATCCGGTTCTCTCTGGGATGCTGTCCAGGCTTCCCTGGTGGCTCAGATGGTAAAGAATCACCTGCAATGCAGGAGACCTGGGTTCGATCTCTGGGTTGGGAAGATCCCTAGAGAACATGGCAACCCACTCCAGTACTCTTGCCTTGAGAATCCCCTTGGGCAGAGGAGCCTGGCAGGCTACAGTCCCTGAGGGCACTAAGAGTCGGACACGACTGAGCAGCTAAGCACAGCACAACTGGATGCTACTAAAGAAATACTCCCTCATCATGCCTATGCCATGTTTAAGGTATCTTAATAGTCCACCTCATCCATTCACTGTTGCCCAAAAGAACCCATTTCAGAACCAGGGAATGAGGTGGTCATACAGACCAGATTATTGATGCAGGAAAGTGTGGATCCCCTTGCACTCCTAGGGTTCTGGATCCAGTGGGAGGCTTGGTGACCTGGGCATCTGTCAGTTTAAGCCGGAACCCCTAGGAGGGCAATGGAGATAGTAGATGTGGGTTCTGGGCAGGAGAAAATCAGTGAGGAAAGGAAAGACTTTCAGACTTTGCTGGTGGTCCAGAGGTTAAGAATCCACTTGCCAATGCAGGGGAGACAGGTTTGATCTCTGGTCCGGGAAGATTCCACACGCCTGGGGCAACCAAGCCCCTGCTCCACGGCTACTGAAGACACGTGCCTACAGCCTGTGTACTGCAATGAGAAGCCCGGGCACCAAAATGAGAGGAAGCTGGGGCACAGCAGTGAAAAGCCAGCACAGCTAAAAATAAATACATAAATAATTTAAAAATTTTTTTAAAGAAAGGAAAGACTTTCATAAAATGGAAACTCAACCAAAAAACAGAGCATAGAGCACAACTCTGTATTTTAAACCTACACCACTCATGTTTGAGGTGGAGTGTTAGCCCAGAAAACCCCAGAAATGTGTGAGCGGCTTCACCATGATGCATATACTAATTCAGGATCAGGTATGGGTGTCCCCACAACAAGTAAGAAGCAATATATGTTCACCAAGGACCGAAGCACTCGAGAGTCAAGACATCCCCAAGAAGCATGGCTTCAAAACCCAGGCCATTTCACCCTCAGGACAGGATGAGACACCATCCCTGAACGAGAAACAGGTTGGTCCCAAGACCTGGACTTGTAGACAATAGGCACGACCTGGGTGATCACTGCCCATCCAGGTGAGAATCCTGGGGCCCTTCATACAAACGAAAGGTGATACAGACAGGTCGCTCAGTCATGTCTGACTCTTTGCAACCCATGGACTGTATGTAGACTGCCAGGCTCCTTGTCCATGGGATTCTCCAGGCAAAAATACTGGAGTGGGTATTTGTTCCCTTCTTCAGGGGATCTTCCCAACCCAGGGATTGAACCCAGGTCTCCTGCATTGCAGGTGAATTCTTTATCGACTGAGCCATCAGGGAAGCCCAAGAATATTGAAGTGGGTTGCCTATGTCTTCTCTAGGGGTCTTCCCAACCCAGGAATCTAACTGGGGTCTCCTGCATTGCAGGTGGATTCTTTACCAGCTGAGCTACCAGGGAAGCCACAGACAGGTCACAACACAGGGCAATCACTGCGCCACAAGCCTGATGGATGATCGTCGGCAGCATCCCATTCTGTATCCCTGTAACTCTGCTCCGTGGATGCTGCCACCATCCCATCTCACATGGGAGAAAACCAAGGCTCCCGACCCAGATGTCACCTGCCCGGCATTACGGAGTCAGGCTCTGCAGACCTGAGATTTCACCCCACACCTCCCTGTTCTCAGCTATAAAAGGGGAACTAGGACAGAACTTCCTGGGGGCTGTTCTGAGTTTCAGTAAGGTCATCTCTGCAAAGTGTTTAATATAGTGTCTGACTTTTCTTTTTTTTGACCGCCCCTGTGGGATTTTAGTTAGCTCCCTGACCTGGGATTGAACTTGGACCCTAGGCAGTGAGCGCACAGAGTCTTAACCACTGGACCACTAGGGAACTCCCACATCTGACATTTTAAAAAGGACTCAATGTTTATATATTTTCTATAGTAGCACAGGGAACTATACTCAGTATCTTGTAATGCGCTATATATAATAGAAAATAATCTGAAATGTGTGTGTGTATATATATGTAAAAACCAAATCACTTTGAGGTACACCTGAAACTAACACAACATTGTAAACCATTCATCTGTTGTTTGTTTAGTTGCCAAGTCATGCAGCTGCTAACTCTTTGCGACCCCATGGGCTGCAGCCCACCAGGCTCCTCTGTCCGCAGAATTTCCCAGGCAAGAATACTGGAGCGGGTTGCCATTTCCTTCTCCATACTTCAGTATTAAAAAGAGAAGCCACTGCAATGAGAAGCCTGCACACTGCATTTAGAGAGCAGTCCCCACTTGCCACGCAGCAATGAAGACCCAGCACAGCCAAAAATAAAGTTTTTTAAAAATAAAGAAGTACCTTAAAAAGGGGGCTTAATCACCAAACAATGATCGTGGTGACCATCCTCATCTCATTTTCACCTTCATTACCATTAAACTCGCCCAGTACATAAAACCAACTAACAATCATCTACTCATGCCACCCAGCCCCGCTCAGGAGACTGCAATGCCCCCATGGAGCCTCAGGGAACACACTTTACTGATACGTACCCCTCCAAAGTCATCCCTCGATGCCCAGGATGCAGCAAGCTCTCAACAGTCTGGGGAAGGTCAAAGCCTGTCTTTCTTCCTTATGTTGTCTGTCCTCTTAACTCAGTGCACTGACTTTGAAAAAGGGCACCCAAACCCTCAGTCTTTCTAGCTGCAGAATGGGTTCACAGTATCTGCTTTGAGTGTACAATACTAAACAGTGACTTAAAGATGACAAGCAGTAAACATGCTTTGTATCTCAGAGGATCATTCTGTGGGAGCAAAGTACTTTCCAACCAATGGACTGAGGGTTCTCCTCTAAAGCCAGAAGTGAAACTCCTTCCCCAAGCATACCTGTTCATTCTTTGTGCGTTTCTGCCCACCCTAAAACAAGGACAAGCATAACCGTGATATTTGTGGAGTGACAACTACATGTCAGGGACCAGGCACATGGGAGAATAATTCATTCTTTCATCAAGCTCATAGGGTCCTGTTACTGTCATTGCTGTGTTACTAGTGGGGAAAAGGAGACACAGAGAGTTTAAGGAAGTCATCAGTCTAAGATTAGACATCTGGTGGTTAGTTATCAGAGTTAGACTGGAATTCAGACATTATCTGACTCCTGGGACAGCAGTCTTACCCACTAGGCAACCTGGATTCTAGTAAGGCTCCCTGGTCCCCAAAGCAGATGAAACTGGTTCAGCCTGTACAGCCAAGCAGAGGGGCTGCCATGTGCAGTTATGCAGGTTGTAGACTGCACAAGGGCTCTTGGCCAGGAGAGCACTGATTAGGTCTTGAATGCTACTCTCAGCTTCAAGGGCTCCTGGTTGGAGGCTGGGTCTTCATGGAAGAAGGGCTACTTTCTCCTTCTTATGTGCAGAATAAGCAGATTTTTTTAATTTACACCAAGTCGCCAGGTACAAAGCAAAGGTTCTGGTTACATCCTATGTGATATTACCTCCTTCACCTCCCAAGTACAATGGAAGTGTGTTTGGTATTGCCTAGACCAGTGCCTCAACCATAGGGCAAAATAGTGTAAACTTCTTAGTTGTCACTGAAAAAGTCAAAAGAAACTGGTGAAATTAATTAGTTTTTTAAGTCTTTATTGAATTTGTTACAATATTGCTTCTACTCTATGACTTGGTTTTTTGGCTGCAAGGTATGTGGAATCTTAGCTCCCAGACTAAGGATTAAACTTGCACAACCTGCTGGAAGGTGAAGTCTTAACCACTAGATTTCCAGGGAAGTCCCCGAATTTAAATAATATATTTAATTTAACCCAATAAATCCAAAACATGATCATTTCAACCTGTAATCATTATACGAATTATTCACGAGACTTGCATCATTTTTTCTTCAAAACATGGTGTGTATTTTTCACTTCCAGCACATCTCAGTTTGAACCGGCCCCATTTCAAGGTCTCGGTAGCATACATGTGACTGTTGTTTTGGACAGAGCCGATGAACAGTCACCAGGAGATGATCACCAGAGTGGCCCATGGGCCTCTGTAAGCAGGAAAGAGATGGATTCTCACTTCTACTCACTAAGATTCCTAATTTTTTATTCCAGGAAATCAGAAACCATTGACAAAGACTTAAATTTGGAAAGGCAAGAGGTTTAGATCCCTGTCTGGGTAAAAACTCTTTCAAGTAGACAGAATTTAAACCCAGGATCCTGGGTTGAGAAGGATGCAGTTTGCTTGTTTGGTTTTAATTTTTTAACTTATTTTTTAATTTATTTTTAATTGGAGAATAATTGCTTTACAATGTGCTAGTTTCTGCCATACAACAACGTGAATCAGACGTAAGTATACATATGTCCCCTCCCTCTTGAACCCCCCTCCCAACCCTATCCCCCTCTAGGTTTTATCTCACCCCTCTAGATTTTCACAGCGTCCAGGGCAGAATGAGCTCCCAAGGTACTGATGAACCAATTTGCAGTGTAGGAATAGAGATGCAGATGAAGAGAAAAGACTTGAGGACATGGGGTGGGGGGAAGGAGAGGGTGGGACAAATTGAGAGAGTAGCATTGAAACATACACATTACCAGAGGTGAAATAGATAGCTAGTGGGAAGCTGCTGTGTACACAGAATGCAGTTCTGAAGGCAAAAATTGCTACTGAGAGAGGCTGCCAGTCATTGTATAAAAGAAGGATTCAAGACTAACACAAATAAATAGATAAGTAAACAATTATGTAAGTTAACTGGGGGAGAGGTAAGGGAAAGCGCTTAGAGCCTCCAAAAGAGTGACAAACGTAAAAGAAAGATAGGAAGGTATAAGTTAGGAGAAAAAACAAAATCTGTGTTTGGCAATCACCACAGTAATAATTGGGCTTCCCTGATAGCTCAGTCGGCAAAGAATCCGATGCAGGAGACCCCGGTTCGATTCCTGGGTTGGGAAGATCCCCTGGAGAAGGGAAAGGCTACCCATTCCAGTATTCTGGCCTGGAGAATTCCATGGACTGTATAGTCCGTGGGGTCGCAAGGAGTCAGACATGACTGAGCAACTTTCACAGTAATAATTACTTTAGGCAAAAATCATCAATGGATGTAAAAACCAGTAGTAATAGTCGGAGGAATTACAAGGTCTCTATGTTGTCTTGAAGTATTTCCCCACAAACTACTTATTGGTATTTAGTATAGTAAAGTGACTTATTTCCACATGGCAACTTCAGAGAGGAGAAAGAAGCGATCGACATGTCTGGAGGGGACAGATGGAAGCACACACCTACAGACACAATGCAGTGTCAGGCCAACCGTGCAGTCTGCATCTAAGCGTGAGGAAGCAGCAGTTAAACCAAACAGAGACGCATGCTGGGAAATAACTGTCTTCTACTCTTTAGACCTAACAGGTTTGTGAAGTCAAAGAAAGACCAAGAAGCTCTTCTAGATTAAAGGAGATCGAAGAACTGTAACAACCAAAGGCAACACATCATCTGAGACCTGTTTAAACATTTTTTTAATTGACATATAGTTGATTTACAACATCATGTTAGTTCCAGGTGTACACAAAAGTGATTCCATTATATATATATATGTATATACTTTGATTATATACTTTTCATATTTACGTTTCATACATATACTTTTTCATATTCTTTTCCATTATAGGTTATTACAAGATACTGAATATAGTTTCCTGTGTTATACAGTAGGTTCTTGTTGTTTATTTCATATGTAGTAGTGTGTATCTGTTATCGACTTTCTTTTGCTATAAACTCCATTGTTGAGACAATTGGAGGAATCTGAAAAAGGTCTGTAGATTGATCGTAATGTTATGTCAAGGTTAGTTTCTTGATTTTCATTAGACTATGGTGATGTAAGAGACAGTCTTTGCTTTTAGAAAATTTCAGAATAAAAGGGTGCTGTGTCTTCAATATCCTCTCAAATGGTTTAGAAAGAAAGTATGTGTGTATATATTACAGATATTTCATATATATATACATGTTTTACACACATGGGAAGACGGATGAAGCAAATGTGATAAAAATGTTAACACTTGGACATTTGGAGATGAAGAATCTGGGTGAAGGCTGTACCAGATTCTTTGTGCTATTCTTACAACTCTTCTATAAATCTGGAATTATGTCAGAATAAAAGTATTTTAACAAATAGAGGATGCAGAAAAATGTCCAGGCAGGACACACTGAGGAGCCGCACAGAGCCGTGGCGTGGAGAAAGAAAGGATGCAAGAGAAATCAAAGAGGCTGGATCCACGGGACTCTGTGACCCACGGGAGGGGCCAGAGGGGGTGGGAAGGTTCCCAGGTTTCTGGGTTGGTTCACGGGTGATGTCATTATCCAAGGACAAGAACAGTATCTTCAGAGAATCTGGACCGTGCTAGGGAGGTCAGTGACCCAAGGCGGGGCATGTCCCATGGGACTGTGTTAATTCAGAATCAGCTCCACTTTCCAACCCTTTGGGTCAGGGAGCCGGGGGTGGGGAGGGATATGCCATCTCGATGAAGCTGCCTAGAAACAACCAATCAGAAAAGCTAGTTTTCTCCCCTACACGTGGGTATTTGTGCATAATAAGCTAATATATTATCTGGAGGAAACTCTCCTCAATGACAGTGCTCCAAGAAGGAACACACTGCTCCTGAAACAGACAAGCGTTCTTCTCCAAACTCCGTAACTGGCCAGTCACTGCAAGGGGGCATCTCCCCTGCTCCCTCCGCTCTCTAAGTCCCATCACACTGGCTGCCCTTCTTTACAGCCCAGAGGCGTTTATTTCTCCTTCTTCAGGCCTTTCTTTACCTGCCATCATTCCCCTCTACTCCCAGTTCCAACGTCACCCAGACATTGGTGAAAGGCAGAAAGCCTTTCTCTGGCGACCCTGTTCAAGAGGCTTTAAACCCATGGTTCTTTGCAGGTCCTCTCAGTCAGGTTACCTGTTCCACTGCTTAGACTTTTGACTTCACCATGGTTATATGTGCACTTGTTTATCTTCTGTCCCTGTCCACAGGGTCTCTGTCTTTGTTATTCTGGGCTGGCGTCCCTGTTCTGTAACATGGCACTCCAACACATCATAGGTGCTCAATTAATGCAGGTTACGAATAAGTCGGGGAAGTGTCACTGGACATTTCTAGGGCAGTCCCCAAATGTCATGAGGTAGGACTCTGAGACTATTCCTGAGGATCTGAGCTCTCTGAGATCTGTCTCTCATGCTGCCTGGGGGAGGCTGGAATGCATTTCCGTCACACAAGCTTAAACTTCATGAATGGGAGGGAGACACGGGCTACTTCTATATCCTGGTTACTGAGGGGTCAGACAGCCACGGGGGAAACCAGGAAACCATCCAGAACCTCTGTGATCTGGGGACAGAGACACCCTGTGCACCTAAGAAGCTGGAATGTTATTAAGGGTGACTGCATGTCCTGGTAACAGACTGGTGCCCTTTTTAAAAACCCGTTCCTGCAGGACCGCCAAGGGAAGTAAGCAAGCATGCATTGTGCACTTGGCCAGGGCGGGGGGCGGGGGGGGGGGTGGGCGGGGGCGGGGAAATGGTTGATAACAGTTTGCATCAAATAACCTCACTGCATCAAAGGCTGGCACCCTGGGAGGTTGATGGCTGGAATAACCCCAGGGAAAGTAAAGAGGATCAGATCACAGCGCCCCCTGCGTCCCGGACTCTGGGAGGGAGGGGGGGCCCCTCACCCTCATCAGCACACATCTTGTCTCTGCAAGCCCCAAAAAGGGAAGCGATTCACATCCTCTTCCCAAACGCCATCTCGGCAACAAAGCGGGCAATGTGTTTCATCTCGGCCCGCGGATCCAGCTGAGTTTACAGCAGTGGGTGGCTTTCAAACCTAACATTTGATCAAAATGAAAAAGTGGCCCTTCCTTTCAGCCGGTGACAAGCCTGCACGTATAAATCACAGCCCTTCCCGGGGAGGGCTCCTCAGCGTACAATCGATGGGGCAGCCCGGCCACCTCCGTCCCCATCTGGACAAAGGGGGCTGGGGCTTTTCCAGGGGCCCCGGGAGCTTTTAAAGGCCCCTTGTAAAAAAAAAAAATGAGACACACACCATTCTGAGCACGACTGCGGGCATGGAGGAAAGCCCTCCTTAATAAAGATTTGCATTTTATTGGGTTTGAGGGCTCAGTGGAAGCCACACTTTCAGTTGGAAGGAAGCTCCGAAATCCAATGCTAAGATCCGAGGATGGACAGAAATGTTGAGGTTTCAGAGCTTTCGGGTTCTAAGTAAAGGGAACAGACAAGTGCGTTTGACTGGCAAAGATGACGATTTTAAAATCACAAGTCACTGATCAATTGATAGTAAAAATAGTATGTTGATAAATTAATAATAGCAATTATGGAATGGGCTTCCCTGGTGGCTCAGTGGTAAAGGATCTACCTGCCAACGCAGGAGATGTGGATTGGATCCCTGGGTTGGGAAGATCCTTGGAGAAGCAAATGGCAACCCACTCCAGTGTTCTTGCCTGAGAAATTCTATGGACAAAGGAGCCTGGCGGGCTACGTCCATGGTGTTGCAGAAGAGTCAGACACAACTATGCAACTAAACAACAACAACAATCATATAACAATATAGTATAATACCTAATAGTATAGTAAGAAAGACAATGACAACAGTGGGTGACAATTTCATCGAGCCTTCACATAAAGCTGGCCAGGTGCTCAAACATTTGACATCACCATCTCCTTAATCTCTCTTTTTTTCAAGCTTCATTGATATAGAATTAACATGTAACACTGTGTAAGTTTCAGTTTTCCTGAAACTTAATTTAACACTGTGTAATTTTCAGATTTCACAATCTTTTTGAGATTGTGATACTATTAATATATACCCTATTTGATCATAGATACAGTGATGGAAATGAAACCTTAATCCTTACGACAACCCTACGGTGTGGGCACTATGATCATCCTGTTTTGCTTACGGGGCAAAGGAAACTGCCAATGCTCAGACAGCCCAGGAAGGGGCAGGCCTGACACAGGCTACATCAACGGGACTCCATCTGGATGGGTCCTCACCTCGGAAAAACTGCCCTGTGTCCCCTGCCTCACGTTCTCCCATCAGAACCCTGAGGTGGGCTTGTTTGTACAGAAGAACCTACCAGGTCATCAGCTCCACTGTAAACAGCTGAAGTGTCCTTGGGGGAGAAGGCTTTGGGACTTTCTTTTGAAAAGTCAAAGTTATGAAAGTAATTACATCCAATCTGCCTTTTAACCAAATGTGCATCATAATTGAAACCACCTGTTCACTAAAACAAACAAACAAACAAAGATAGAATGAAATGTTACTTTCAGTGAAAAAATGGCAACTTGACTTATTCCTACAAAACTGAGTGATGATACTAGAAAGTTTATATTTATATTTGACTTTTGTAGCTCCATCATAAAGAGGGACATTTTTTGGCAAAGGCTTAGAATGTTTCATCAAAGTAAAGAAGGTCCTCTCTTGATAATGAAATCACTCTTTTTTACTTCTCTTGTCTTCTATGGTGAGCTGGTAGAACCCCCACCAGACATCCCCTGGCTTTGTCTTCAGTGATTGTGCATGTGGTTGGAGCAGCTCACCAAAAAAAAAAAAAAAAAATCACTTCTGTGCATCTAAAGAACTTCTGCATCTTTATCTGAAAACTCACTTTGTAAAACACTGCACGGCTTTGCATTATATTGGTGGATATTTCTGACATACTTAAATTAATGAATGATCAAGGAAAGACTCTTGACAGACAATAGCTTCAACACTTAACTAGCTTTTTAACTACTCACATCATTAAGGAATCTTTGCCTGAGAGGAAAACGTTGGCCTTTGAACACAGTCTCATAACAGGATACAAGATCACAGCTGTGTGGATCCCAAGAGGTAACACATTGCAAGAACTCAGGAGAAATGAAGCCACCCTTCTTCTGCATCCCACCTCCAGACCCTATTTGCTCCCCTTCATGAAATTTCAGGTACCGTCTGCGGATGTCTTATTGCTACCGTTTTCCTATGCTGCCTTTGGGAAAGGCACTGGGGCTGGGTTCTGTTTGCTGTTGGTGGTGGTACTCTTATTTTGTATGTGTGTGCTGGGTCTTTGTTGCCACACGTGGGCTTTCTCTAGTTGCAGTGAGTGGGGGCTACTCTCTAGTTGCGGTGTGTGGGCTTCTCGTTGCGGTGGCTTCTCTTGTTGTGGGGCACAGGCTCTAGGCATTCAGGCTCAGCAGCTGTGGCTCCTGGGCTCCAGAGCACAGGCTCAGTAGTTGTGGCTCACTGGCTTTGTTAGCCAGTTAGCCCGCGGCATGTGCAATCTTCCTGAACCAGGGATCAAACCCGCGTCCCCTGCATTGGCAGGTGAATTCTTAACCACTGGACCACCAGGGAAGTCCCTGAAGCTGGTTTTGAGCTGAGCCCCTAACAGCCACTTAGTTAAGCTGGTCATCCCCCAGTAAGTGAGTGGGATGTGGATGGAGACACAGCATCACTGCCCCCGTACTGCGGGGCAGACGCCTGTGTCTAAAGCCGATGTTCCTGTCCTTGAGAAATCCAGGACAGACAAAACTCCATGTCCCTGGACCCGAGTTCCTCGTTCCCCATGTCACTGGCTTCCTTACCTTCCTTCACTCTGATGAATGAACTCCCCGGGGTTTAAACTGCTGAGATCGCACGATCGTGGTGTTTCATACCTCCCTGTGATTCTCATTTGTCTCCTAACATGAAAAAGAAAAAAAGCAGCCTCTCTTCTTTCCTAAAGCAAAATGCTGAGAGGAAAGAGACTAATCCAAACAACTCCTCGGGATGGCTGCACATCAAACGTCTTTTCCTCGAGTCTGAATTGGAGAGCTAAGTCCTCCGGAATTGGAAGCATATGGCCTTCATCTGCTCCCCCAGCCACAAGAATGGAAAAAAAAAAAACTAAAAGAAAGAGGAGCTTGGAGAAATATGTTTCAGTTTTTTTGCAGCGCCTCTAACGTCTGAAAACAGTTCAAGATGCTACCCATCAAAGCCACCAGTCACCATGCATTTTCTTTGCCCAATGACTAAATGTTTCAAGACCACCAATGGAGACATTTGCTATTTGGGGAAGTCCTGACTTCAAAAGGTCTGTTCTTGCTGAGGGCGATGTGACGGCAAGGGCCAGGCAGGCAAGCTCTGTTTTCCTTGGAACCTGCTAATTGGAGATTCTCCACACACAGACTCAGAGACACCCTTGGAACTTCTGGCCAATACGTGGGCAATAGAAAACAGTCGTCTTGGAGCTTTTCAAGTGTCCCCCCTCCCCATGTTTCTGCACTCCTGAGGACCACCACAAATGTTCTGTTGCATCAGCCCTCTCTCTGGTTTGGAGTGATGCTGTTTTTTTTTTTTTTTTTATTAAATAATGTATTTATTTTTGGCTACACTAGGTCTTCATTTCTCTAGTTGTGGCAGCAAACAGGGGCTATTCTCTAGATGCAGTGCTCAGACTCCTCATTGTGGTATTCTCTCTCATTGCGGAGCACAGGCTCTAGGCACACCGGCTCAGTGGTTGTGATGCATGGGTTTACTTGCCCTGGGGCATGTGGATTCTTCCTAGACCAGGGATGGAACCCGTGTCTCCTGCATTGGCAGGTGGATTCTTAACCACTCTATCACCAGGGAAGTCTAACAGAAGTTTTAAGACAGGGGAAATTTTCTGGCCCACTTTGGCCAACCTTTTAGGTTACAGACGAGGGAACTCAGGTGTACACAGCTGAGGTCAGTCATTTGGGAAGAACTAGGACCAAAATCAGATTTAAGGATGTCCTGTCTGCCCTGATTCTGCATCTTGAGGTTCATCTGTGCAAAGCGGGACTTCCCTGAAGCTCCACTGCTTAAGACTCCACACTTCCATTGCAGAGAGCGTGGGTTCAATTCCTGGTCAGGGAACTAAGAGCCACATGCTCCATGCAGTGGCTAAAGAATAAAAAAGATGAATGAATAAATGTACATCAGTGCAAAAACTCTGTCTTATTTCTGGATCCGAGCACACAGCAGCTATTTGTCTGATGGATGTTGAGTAAGTGAACGATATATGTGGTCAATGAGCAGACACCATGAATTTAGAGTCTTTGCTTGCAAGCAACTGAAAACAATACTGGCTCCCATAGGTACAGAAAGAATTGCCATGTATACCCTCAGAGCCAGAGGGGTGCTTGGACAATGGGTGGAGCAGTTCAAAGAAGCAAGTATGGAATGAACAACTGTAAGGGGAACTCCTGAAATCCAAAAGTTCACATTGAGTGTCTTTGCGGGGGTTAAGTCCTGAATCAATCAGTTCTAAAGCCTTGCAAGATTCATGTGCCACGAATACAGCATCTGAGTAATATCTCTCTTCACCGTTCATCACAGCCAGGTTGTCCCATTTCTTTGATGGTTCAGGCCTGACATCTATGCCCTGACGTGGAGTTAGCAGAGGGGGCATCAATTTCCTTCGATCACATGGGGAAAGCGTGAGGTTCCTTCAGGCACGTCAGGGGCTGTTATCAGCAGGCACACATGGACACTGACACTTATATTAATGAAAATTAAATAAAATTAAGAATTCAGTTCCTCAGTGTCACTAGCCTCATCTTGAGTGTCCAATGGCCCTACTGGATAGCCCAGACACTTAGCATATTTCCACGGTCACACAAAGTCCTTCTTTAAAAATTAATTAATTTGGCTGTGCTGGGTCTTAGTTGTGGCACTTGCGATCTTTAGTTGCATCATGCAGGATCTAGTTCCCTGATCAGGGATTAAACCCAGGCTCCCTGCACTGGGAGCACACAGTCTTAGCTACAGGACCACCAGGGAAGCCCCTCAAGGAAGTCCCCACATGAAGTTCTACTGAACAGCACTGCTGCCACCAAGTTCAGGTTCCCTGTGCTATTCTCTTTTATTCCTGTGGATTTGCTGCGTCTGTGTCTGTGTGTCTGCGTATATGTGTGTGCACACAATGCATCCATCTCAAATTGTTATCACATAGCACAGGGAACTCTACTCAACAATCTGTAATAAGCTATATGGGAAAAGAATCTGAAAAAGAATGGTTAGATGTGCAACTGAATCAGTTCACTGTACATCTGAAACTAACACAACATTGTAAATCAACAATAAGTAAGTGTTAGTCACTCAGTTCAGTTCAGTTCAGTTCAGTTGCTCAGTCGTGTCCGACTCTCTGCGACCCCATGAATCGCAGCACGCCAGGCCTCCTTGTCCACCACCAACTCCCGGAGTTTACTCAAACTCATGTCCATCGAGTCGGTGATGCCATCCAGCCATCTCATCCTCTGTTGTCCCCTTCTCCTCCTGCCCCCGATCCCTCCCAGCATCAGGGTCTTTTCCAATGAGTCAACTCTTCCAATGAGGTGGCCAAAGTATTGGAGTTTCAGCTTCAGCATCAGTCCTTCCAATGAACACCCAGGACTGATCTCCTTCAGGATGGACTGGTTGATTAGTCAATCAGTTGAGTTCAACTCTTTGTGACCCTCTGGACTATACCCTGCCAGGCTCCCCTGTCCATGGGATTCTCCAGGCAGGAATACTGGAGTGGGTTGCCATTCCCTTCTCCAGGGGAATCTTCCCAACCGAGGAATCGAACCCCTGTCTCCTGCACTGAAGGCAGATTCTTTATGATCTGAGCCACTAGGGAAGCTCTAATATAAAGTAAAAAGTAAATTTAAAAAACTAAGCAAAATTATTATCACAGATGTATCCATGTCACATCTGATTCTTCTTTGGGATGTTAGACTATCAAGTGCAGGCATTATTGTATATCTGGCACTGAGGGAAACCTGAGCACCAAGCAGGCACTTCATAAATATCTGCCAATCAACATATGATGAACATTTCAAACCCACCACCATGATGATCATTCTTGCAATTTAACAGAAATTATTTTAAAAATTAAATAGTCTTCATCCCCAGTCCTCTTGGGCTCTAAACTGTTATTTTGCCTTTGCTGCTCAAAAACATCACTCTCATTAGCAGGTTTCAAATCAGTTTGATCCTGCTGTAAAGACGAAAGAACAGCTGTATTTATTTTTGCACTCATCATGGGCCTGTAGAGCAGTGTCTGCTTGATAAGTAAGACCAACGAGAGAGCCCAAGAAGGAACAGAATAGGATTCCCCTGGTGGCCCAGAGGTTAAGAATCACCTGCCAATGCAGGGAGCATGAGTTCGAGCCCTGGTGTGGGAACTAAGATGGCCACATGCCCTGGGGCAATTAAGCCCATGAGCCACAACTACAGAGGCCCAAGTACCCTAGAGCCCATGCTCACAACAAGAGAAGCCCCCACTCGCCACAACTGGAAAAAGCCTGTGCGCAGCCTAAATAAATAAAATTTAAAAAAAAAATTTTTTTTAAAGGAATAAAACATTCCTTGGGTGTTGGAGGCCTGTTGAGCTGCCCAGGGAAGGGGTTGGAGATGGCATCTCGGCAGAGGTCGCAAGATGAGACCAGCTTCAGAGAGCCCAAAGAGAAGCAAGAATCTCTGTGTTTATTCTCAGAATAAAGTCAGAGGAAGGACTCATTCATAAGGATGGGTGGCTTGGTTCCGCACGCAGCTATAGAAAATGACAAGCAGAAGGTCAAGGAAGCTCTTCCTAAGCAACAGGATGTGGACTGGCCAGTGATGAGGAGGTGAGCCTAGACTCTGTCCCAGGGATACTCCTGGGACCTCACGGGCATCCTCCAGCCCCTCTAAGCCTCAGTTTTCTCATCTGCAAGATGGGGATGCTCCTGCATCCCTGCTGTCGAGGGGATTTATCAGGGTGCTTGGCTGTGATGAGTGTGCACACATCCAGCACATGGAAACACGTGTCTGCGGCTCCCATGTGTGTGGCTCGTGCCAGTTTGTGCTTCTCTTCCTGTTTCAGTTAGGAGAACAAGGGGCACAAATTCAAGTGCGTCCTTGTGTGAGCAGGTTTCCCTGCCACACTCCTCTGAAGGCTGAGGGAAGCGTTCAGGTCTTGTCAGTTTCCCCCAGTGGTTCTCAGGTCCATTTCCTACACGACTCCTGTACAAAGTACCCCTACCTGAGCCCTCACGGGCTCTGGGGCACACAGGTCCTCCAAAGCCTCACCCCCAGTCATGTGCTCCTGTCCTGGGGACTACAGGACTGGTCCAGGCCCCACTCCAGCGTCCTTGGTGGTCAAGACACTCACCCCAAAACTAGAAGGCCCTGGACTGGTTCTGTAGGGTGCTCAGGTACATGCGCACACACACACTTACACACACCCTCTACACACCACTACCACCCACACAAACAAACACACACATACACACACATACTCACATTCTACCTACCCACACAAACTCACACCCCTCTGCACATACCACCACCATCTACACACACATCCCACCATCTATAGACACACACACATCCCATCTACACAAACATGCACACAGATACACACACACACATATATCTATACACACACATACCCACACCCCTATATACCATCACCACCACCTACAAAAAAAAAATAGACACATATACACACCACCATCTACACATACATCCCACTTATACAAACACACACATACGCAACCACCTACACACACAATTAACTTAAAAAGTAGTTATGATATCATTCTGATATTACTTTATACCACTTACTACCAATTTTTTAGTGAGAAAACCCAACTCTGACATCAGGAAATGTAAAAAAGAATAGCACTACTTTCATTTGCTCATGAAGCATGATCATCAGTGCAAACATTGATCCAAGCCACAGGCTGCCAACTTTTGAGCTGGGTAAGCAGATATTAATTCGCAGGTGGCTCAGTGCTAAAGAATCTGCCTGCCAATGCAGGAGACACAGGTTCGATCCCTGGATCAGGAATATCCCCTGCAGGAGCAAATGGCAACCTGTTCCAGTATTCTTGCCTGGGAAATCCTATGAACAGAGGAGCCTGGTGGGTGGGCTATAGTCCATGGGGTCGCAAAAGAGTCAGACATGACTAAGCATGCATGCGCAAGCAGATACTAAAGATTTAAAATCCACTCTATGATTACATAGAGTCGAGACTTCTTTCTTTACAAAAGAGGTTGTATAACCCTTCTTTCTCTGAGTAGTCATGACCTGGGGCCACAATACTCTTTCTACCATTTTAGAAAAGTTTTCAACTCTCCCAACCCATGAGCATCCACCCAGGGCAGGCAGCCTGCCCCACTCTGGGCCTCTCTGCTCTGGGGGCTGCATCCCTGGGGTTGCTGGGGGTTGAGAGGAGCCTGACTTGCCTACAGAAGTAATTCCTGCCACACCAGCTCCTAAGAAGCAGCAGTTACCCTGACACAGGTAGCCCAGTGGACTGAGAACCCTGATGGCGCTGCACGGGTCCCTGTCGCTGTGTTCAGAATCCCCAGTGGGAATTGGAGAGAAGCTCAGGTGGAGAGGGGTGGCTGCCCCTGTCTTGCTGTGGAGTGATGGACACCCTAGAGAAGGGCAGAGGGGGACACATTTCTTTTCTCGCCTCCAAGAGCGGAAGAAACAAGCAGAAGCATGGGACTGGATGGATCTTGCCCTTAGTGATGGGGGTCAGGGATTCCTTGCATCCTTTAGACCTGTCTGAATTTAGCAATCTGATTGCATCGAGGCAGAAAAACCACACACATATTGGGGGTGATGGAGGTGGTGTGGGAAACCCCGGGATGGCAGTTTCCATGAATGCAAGTGGTGGGATCAGTAAGAAAGCCAGGCTTGGAAAGAGGCAGCAGATACAAGCCAGGGATACAAGCCAGGGACAGTCAGGGGACAGAGAGGGCCTTCATGCATTCCCCCAAGAATTCCCTTCTCATTTCAACGTGATCAGGTTATATACAGGAACCCCCAAACTCCTATTTGATTTAAGTGAGGGGGCATACAGTCATCCTGGTATTCAGCTTATTGGGTTTCTTAGTATTGGGCTGGCCAAAAAGTTCATTTGAATTTTTCCATACGATGTTACAGAAAATCCGAATGGCTTAGCTAACACAATATAATGTATAGAGATATTTAATATGTAGGTGTGGGGTGCAGGTGTCTGGCTTGGGAGATGGAGAAGCAAAGAGAGACAGAAGGAAAGACAAAGAGGGAGAGACAGAGAGACGTTACATGACTTTGAATATAAATGGGGCTTCCCTTGAAGCTCAGTCAGTGAAGAATCTGCCTGCAATGCAGGGGACCTGGGTTCGATTCCTGGGTCGGGAAGATCCCCTGGAGAAGGAAATGGCAACCCACTGCAGTATTGTTGCCTGGAGAATCCCATGGACAGAGGAGCCTGGCAGGCCCCAGTCCATGGTGTTGAAATGTCTATCTCCTCTATTTATCTTCAGTAAATTGCATTGGGTTGGCCAAAAAAATTCGTTCAGGTTTTACTGTAAGCTGTTACAGAAAAACCCCAAAGAACTTTTTGGCCAGCCCCATAAAAATCCACCTCTATTTTAGGTGGAAATAATTACACTTTGAGCAGAAAAACAAAAGCCACCTCCCAAGAAAAGCGAACTGCCGAGCTGACAAGACTCATTACAAGGCCGGACCTGGCATGGGGTCTCCGGGGCGAGCAGGAGGCTGTGACATTAACACATGGTTCATTACAACCGAATTAGAGATTGGTTCCTCCAGCGCTCCAGAAATTAGGGATGGTCAGTAGCAACTTGATTTTCCCATGAAAGCAGGAAGCATCTTGTTCAATGCTGGAAAATCACTAATTATAGTGTGGAAGCTATTTAAATGCACAGACACCCTCTTGCCCCTCTAGTTTTCTGTTTTAACTCTGTAATTTCCAGATGTCAATGTCCTCTCCTCCGGAGAGCTGTGGTTGGTTGGAGAATCAAGAAAACAAGTAGCACGGGGATTTCCTTGATGGTCCAGTGGCTAAGACTCTGCGCTCCCAATGCAGGGGGCCTGGGTTGGATCCCCGGTCAGGGAACTAGATCCCACACACTGTAACTAAAGATCTTTGCCACAGCGAAGATCCAGCACAGCCAAATAAATAAAAAATGTTTAAAAAGTAATGCAGCTGAAAAATCACGTTTATACCTGTATGTCCAATGGGGTCATCACATTGAGTTGAGAAAGATTCAGCTCTCTAGGAAAGACAGAATAATTCTGAGTGGCCTGGATCCTGCTGTCGTAACACACCATGATTTTGTGCTCTAGGTAGATGGGTTGGATTCTGATTCACTTGGTAGGTTGGTCTCAGAACCCCAGCTTCTTTCCATGACAGCCTCCCCTGCTGTTTGGTTATTCTAGTCTCTAAGACACATTTGTCATTCAACTTTATTCAATGTGACCATGAAATACAAGCTAAATATTTCTTTTGGCGCTCCATCCAAGAAAAAAAAAAAAAACCATTGGTTCCAAGAGCAGAGAACAAATTCAACTTTTCAAACCCTAAGGATTTTTCAAGGGTGATTCATGCACGCGATCATTCATTTACTTACTCATTCACCCAACACGTATCTGTTGTGTGCCCATGGGATGCCTGGCACTGTTCTGGGTGCCGAGGACACAGCTGAGAACAAAACAGACAAAAGACCTCCCTACTGGAGATGACCTGTTTATAGTGGAAAACCAGCACCAAAAAAGATAGGTAATAAAGTGTAGAGTAGATGACATAATGACAAGACAGACAGGGGATAAGGAATGTGGGGAGACAATTTTAAATAGGGTACCTGGGAGCCTCACTGAGCCAAAAGGATTTAAATAAAGCCCTGGAAGAGGCAAACTCAGAGTTTTCAGGGCTTTGTAGGCAAAGGAGACAGCACGTGCAAAGGTCCTGGGGTAGGAGCTTGACTGAAACATTTGAGGCCAGTGAGGAGGAGGGAAGGGGATTAGGAGAGGAGTGTGTGTGGAGGCAGGTAAAGATCACACCTTGCAGGCAATGGTAAGGACTTGGTGTTCATTTTCAGTGAGATGGGAACCATGGAAAGAGTCAAGCAGAGATAAGTCTGTCATAGACAGACTTTAAGAGATCATTGAACTGAGAGTGGATGTGAACTGCAGCAATATGGCAGCAGGAAACTAGTTTGGAGGTTCTCATAAGCGTCCAGGTGAGAGACAATGGTGGCTTTCACGCTATGTGGTTTTTCCCTGAGGACTCCTGAAATGTAGCCTCTTGTAAGAAGCAGATTCTGGTATATCCCTTACTACAGGGTACAGCCTGTCTGCGGGGACAGTCCTCAGATACAAGCTCCATCTGTGCTGTGCCCCGCTGAAAACTCTGTGCTGTCTAGAGCATCCCTCTGGTATCCTCACTTGCCCTCCTCTTGATAATAAGCTCTCCCTCTCCCTCTCTTCTTCCTGATCCTTTGTTATCTAGGTGTCCCAAGGGTTGGCAACCAGAGCTATTCCAAAGAAGACTTGATTCTTTGCCAACAGCTACGACAAGAATTCAGCCAGGCTTTCACTTATGGCTTATCCTCGTGATCCTGTCTGCCTTTGAAAATGGAGGCTTCTCTATTTCCTTTTTTTAAGCATCCTTGAGCTTATTCTGAAATATTTATGTGTTTATTTTTGGTTGTGTCAGTCTTTATGGCATGACGTTTCTTTCATCATAGTGGGCAGCTTTCTCTCCGGTTGCAGTGTGCGGCGCTCTGGTTGTGGCACATGGACTCAGGAGTTGCCCCGCGGCATGTGGGATCTTCGTTCCCAGACTAGAGATTGAACTTGCATCCCCTGCATTGGAAGGCAGATTCTTAACCACTGGACCACCAGAAGTCCGCGGCTTCTTTATTTCAATCCAGAGAAGATTGTTTCTTCTCTGGGTTCCTCCCTGGCTTAAAATGTAATATCCCAAGAGGGTTTTCCTCTTCTCATTCAGATGTCATGTCTTTGGATTTAAGTGGGAGGGATTTAGGGTTGTCTCCAGAAAGAAAGGAGCTCCTCAAACCAGGATATTTTGGTCATACCCACTGGATGGCATACCCACAGTGCTGGGCAGTCATGTAGAGTGATGCTGTCTGGTACCAGAACTCAGAAGACGCACTTGTCACCAGCCCAGGCTGGTTTGGGCTTCAGATTACCTGGTGACAAGATGTGTGTGGGTGGAGGGAGTCATAGTGGGGTCGGGGATTCCTCCAGCTTGTGTAAATGCTCCTTCAGTCTTCTTCACGAAGCCTCTAGGCCCACTTGGAGTCCTGCATGATGCACACAGCATGCTACGGTGTGTGCTAAAGTGTGCAGGTAACACACAAAACACACAGAGCCAGAATGACTCTGGAAGGTCTTCTAAAATCACCTCCAAAGGACAGGGCAGTTCCACTGATCCTTAAACCCAGCACAGCATCCTTCTCTTCTTGATGATGCCCCAGATAAAGCCATGAATTTCAGTTTAGATACCACACTGTACAGACTCACAAACACAGAGAACAGACTTGTGGTTGCCACAGTAGAGCAGGGAGGGATGGATTGGGAGTTTGGAACCAACAGATACAAATGTTTGGATAGAGAATGAATAAAGAAGGTGCTGCCATAGAGCACAGGAAACTCTATGCAGTGACTGTGATAAACCATCACGGGGGGAAAGAATATGAAAAAGAATATATATATATATACACATATACATACATGCACACATGTACACATGTGTGTATGTAAAAAGAATGTATACATTAAAATGTGTACATGTGTGTACATGCACACATATACATGTATATTCTTTTTCCTATTCTTTTTCATGATGGTTTATCACAGGATAGGGCTTCCCAGGTGGCGCTTGTGGTAAAGAACACACCTTTCAATGCAGGTGTGGGTTCAATCCCTGGGTCGGGAAGATTCCCTGGAGAAGGACATGGCAACCCACTCCCATACTCTTGCCTGGAGAATCCCAAGGACAGAGGAGCCTAGCGGGCTACAGTCCGTGGGGTCGCAAAGAGCCTGACACAACTGAGCAACCAAGTATGCGTGCATGCATATATGTATAACTCAATCACTTTGTTGTATAGCAGAAATTAACACGACATTGTAAATCAACTATATTTCAATAAAATAAAATTTTAAAAATAGGTATTATGTTGTAAAAGGAGAGGAGGAAGAGAGGAAGGGAGGGAGATAAATATAAAAACCCCTACTCCGTCTCTGCCCCCCTCTACTGAGCATGATGAGGGAGCAAATGTTCAGGATGGGGTCTTTAGACCCACACACGCTCACATGAGTCCATGGGCAGGGGGGTACCCGTGGGTAAAAGTCAGTCTGTCCCTCTGTCTATCTCTCTGGCTGAGCACATTCAGTTTATTTCACTCTAGCTAAACATGAATACCAGTAATGCTGAAGAAGCTGAATTGAATGGTTCTATGAAGACTTACAAGACCTTTTAGAACTAACACCCAAAAAAGATGTCCTTTTCATTATAGGGGGCTGGAATGCAAAAGTAGGAAGTCAAGAAACACCTGGAGTAACAGGCAAATTTGGCCTTGGAGTACGGAATGAAGCAGGGCAAAGGCTAACACGGTTTGGCCAAGAGAACGCACTGGTCATAGCAAACACCCTCTTCCAACAGCACAAGAGAAGACTCTACACATGGACATCACCAGATGGTCAACACCGAAATCAGATTGATTATAGTCTTTGCAGTCAAAGATGGAGAAGCTCTATACAGTCAGCAAAAACAAGACTGGGAGCTGACTGTGGCTCAGATCATGAACTCCTTATTGCCAACTTCAGACTTAAACTGAAGAAAGTAGGGATAACCACTAGACCATTCAGGTATGATGTAAATCAAATCCCTTATGACTATACAGTGGAAGTGAGAAATAGATTTAAGAGACTAGATCTGATAGACAGAAAGCCTGATGAACTATGGGGAGGTTCGTGACATTGTACAGGAGACAGGGATCAAGACCAACCCCATGGAAAAGAAATGCAAAAAGGCAAAGTGGTTGTCTGAGGAGGCCTTACAAATAGCTGTGAAATGAAGAGAAGTGAAAAGCAAAGGAGAAAAGGAAAGATATTCCCGTTTGAATGCAGAGTTCCAAAGAATAGCAAGGAGAGATAAGAAAGCCTTCCTCAGCTATCACTGCAAAGAAATAGAGGAAAACAACAGAATGGGAAAGACTAGAGATCTCTTCAAGAAAATTAGAGATACCAAGGGAATATTTCACACAAAGATGGGTTCAATAAAATACAGAAATGGTATGGACCTAACAGAAGCAGAAGATATTGAGAAGAGGTGGCAAGAATGCACAGAAGAACTGTACAAAAAAGATCTTCACCACTCAGATAATCACAATGGTGTGATCACTCACCTAGAGCCAGACCTCCTGGAATGTGAAGTCAAGTGGGCCTTAGAAAGCATACTACGAACAAAGCTAGTGGAGGTGATGGAATTCCAGTTGAGCTATTTCAAATTCTGAAAGATGATGCTGTGAAAGTGCTGCACTCAATATGACAGCAAATTTGGAAAACTCAGCAGTGGCCACAGGACTGGAAAAGGTCCGTTTTCATTCCAATCCCTAAGAAAGGCAATCCCAAAGAATGCTCAAACTACCACACAGTTGCACTCATCTCACATGCTAGTAAAGTAATGCTCAAAATTCTCAAAGCCAGGCTTCAGCAATACATGAACCGAGAACTTCCAGATGTTCAAGCTGGTTTTAGAAAAGGCAGAGGAACCAGAGATCAAATTGTCAATATCCTCTGGATCATCGAAAAAGCAAGAGAGTTCCAGAAAAACATCTATTTCTGCTTTATTGACTACACAAAAGCCTTCGACTGTGTGGATCACAATAAACTGTGGAAAACTCTGAAAGAGATGAGAACACCAGACCACCTGACCTGCCTCTTGAGAAACCTGTATGCAGGTCAGGAAGCAACAGTTAGAACTGGACATGGAACAACAGACTGGTTCCACATAGGAAAAGGAGTACGTCAAGGCTGTATATTGTCACCCTGCTTATTTAACTTCTATGCAGAGTACATCATGAGAAACGCTGGGCTGGAAGAAGCACAAGCTGGAATCAAGATTGCCAGGAGAAATACCAATAACCTCAGATATGCAGATGACACCACCCTTATGGCTGAAAGTGAAGAGGAACTAAAAGGCCTCTTGATGAAAATGAAAGAGGAGAGTGTAAAAGTTGGCTTAAAACTCAACATTCAGAAAACTAAGATCATGGCATCTGGTCCCATCACCTCATGGGAAATAGATGGGGAGACAGTGGAAACAGTGTCAGACTTTATTTTTCTGGGCTCCAAAATCACTGCAGATGGTGACTGCAGCCATTAAATTAAAAGACGCTTACTCCTTGGAAGGAAAGTTATGACCAACCTGGATAGCATATTAAAAAGCAGGGACATTACTTTGCCAACAAAGGTCCGTCTGCTCAAGGCTATGGTTTTTCCAGTGGTCCTGTATGGATTTGAGAGTTGGACTGTGAAGAAAGCTGAGCACCGAAAAATTGATGCTATTGAACTATGGTGTTGGAGAAGACTCTTGAGAGTCCCTTGGACTGCAAGGAGATCCAACCAGTCCATCCTGAAGGAGATCAGTCCTGGGTGTTCATTGGAAGGACTGATGCTGAAGCTGAAACTCCAGTACTTTGGCCACCTCATGCAAAGAGTTAATTCATTGAAAAAGACCTTGATGCTGGGAGGGATTGGGGGCAGGAGGAGAAGGGGACGACGGAAGATGAGATGGCTGGATGGCATCACCGACTCGATGGGCATGAGTTTGAGTAAACTCTGGGAGTTGGTGACGGACAGGGAGACCGGACGTGCTGCGATTCATGGAGTCGCAAAGAGTCTTACACGACTGAGTGACTGAACTGAACTGAACTGAAACATGCATAATGATGCCCCAGTTTGCAGACAGAAGTTATTCACACTGGGCTCCCTGGAGGTGAGGGGATCAAGCCATGCCCGCCATGGGGCCACTCTTCTCTGCTGACACTGGCATTTGTACAGAAACCTTCATCAGAGCATCCACCTTTTAATAACTCCTTGTGTCAAGATGCCTGACATCTATCAGGCAGCTCAAATAACAAAGTATTTTTTCCTAAAGGTAAAACAGGTTGCAAATAATAACAAAAGTCACAATGAAGTGATGAAGTGATACTGACTTTTTGCATCTCTAGGCCAGGCATTTTTTCCAGTCTTTCATACCTCTCCCCTCAGTCATTCTCATGCTGCCCTGATGCGGAGAAAAGGAAGACCCCAGGAGCTCAAGTCACTCATTCTAGGTCACAGAGTCAGGCAGAGCCAAGCTGTCCCCCTGTTCTGCTCTCAAGCCCCACATGGAAGCAAAGAGAATCACTGTGCTGACACTATTCACAGGAAGTACACAGCCCAATAATAGCCTCCATGGGAGAAGGAATTGGGCAAATTAAGGTCCTGAAATGGAATGGCTCTTTCTGAGTTGTCCTCTGTGGTCCTGTCCTGGGCTTTTAAGAAATCTCTGTGGAAAAGAGCTTCATACAAACTACAGCTGCATTTTCCGGAGCAGTGACCACTGGCAGAACTGTAAGGGGGAACAGACTCTGAAGGTCTCAGATGACAGCTTGATAAGCACCTCTGTTCCATAAGAAAGCTCTTTGCAAGCCCAGGTATAGGAAATCTTTGCTGCCATCACATCACTGGCTTTTCTCCTACGCAAGAGAGAATCCTGTGTCTAAACATGTTTCCCTTTTCACCTGGGCTGCCAGGAAACCTCTTAATAAAACTATTTCAAAAATTAGCGGAGGGACTTCCCTGGTGGTGCAGTGGCTAAGCCTTCACCTTCCTATGCAGAGGGTCCGAGTTCAATGCCTGGGGGCAAAGCTAAGATCCCACATGCCTCAGGGCCAAAAAACCAAAACAGAAACAATGTTGTCACAAATTCAATAAAGACTTTAAAAAATGGTCCTTGTCAAAAAAAAAATCTTAAGAAGAAATTAGTGGAATAATCCAGTCATTTCTTGGACCATAGAATAGGATACTCAGTAAGATCCAAACCTCTGAAAAAGTTACTTGGAACTATATAGAGTTACTTTTTGAGTATCTAAAGATATAAGAAAGTAATTGATTCTCCAATCCCTAAACTGTGATAAGCTTTCTCTAGCCGCCACCTGACATTATCTATTAACCTCAACTTTTGCTCAGCCACCTACATACAGACCCTACGGCTGCCATCTGCTAGGTTTCCATGGGGGCATCTCAAGGATGCTGCTAGGTCTCCATGGGGGCATCTCAAAAATGCTGCTGACTCTGCACCTGGAACAGGATGTTCAGACCCCCTGAAAACCACAAAGACCCGGCTCCATCAGCATCCTCTTCATTAGGCAATCAGCGTCCATTCACATCACCGCTGCCCAGAGCAGGTCCTCACTGTACATGAAAGGAAAAGAGGAGGAAAAGCTCTCTGACCACTAATAGAAAACATCCCGGAGCACGAGGGTTCCAGGGGGAGGGGAGCAGCCACGGCAGGCAGCAGAACTCCAGCCCTGCCATCCCTGGGAAGGATCAAAGCAGGATGAAACAAAACCCATCTGGTCTAGAGAGGAGCCTTGGCTCATGGAGAATAATCAGATGTAAAGGCTTCTCAACACTTGCCTGGCTTTTTAAGCACCCCCACAGCACAGAAGAAAAAGGAGGAGGAAATGGTGGCTGGGTGATCAAACTCTCTGAGAGTGGTGAGTGACATCTCAGCAGATGGGGGGTGGGGGTCTGCTAGGAGGAGTCCCTCCGTGCCTCTCTCAAGCTTCAAAAAGGTCTAGGGGAGTTTCTATCTTACACTGTCAGGATAACTCAGCTCCTTGACTAATACTTTCAAACAGCAGTAGTTAGTAAGGTTTTCCGAGAAAGAATTTAGCACAATAGGATACTTTTCTCCCTGTGCTTCTTCTTACCAAAATAACTTCAAAGAACTATGGTTGGGTGAAATTGTAATGAGGGAGATGGGGTTGGCTGTGGAATCCCAGAGGTGTGTGGGGGTGGGGGGGGGTGGGGAAAGAGAGATATGGAGAGAGAATAATATATAAATATCAGTTAGGATAGCTCAAAGCAAAAGTGGTTCATAAAGTAGATAGAAATGTATTTCTTTCTCATTTCAAATCCAAGGAAGTGAGGTAGTCCAGGCTGGTTGGATGGTTCCCTGATACGAGAGACCCACAAATTCACATTCTCGGCCTGTGATTTCTAACTCATGGCCCAAGATGGCCGCACCAATTCCAGCCATCATGTCTACATTCTAATCAGAAGCAAGAAAAAAAGAGATGAGGCCTCTCCCCAGTCCTTTTAAAAACATTTCTTAAAAGTTGCACATCCCATGTACACTTACTTCTATTGTAGAGATTAGCTAGCTCTATCCATCTCCAGGGAATGTTGGGTAATGTAGTTTTTTTTTTCTGCTAAACTACACATTTTTGCCTAAAACTGTAGCTGACATTGAGCTAAAATACTTCAAAGTCCTTTGGAATAATAAAACACCATGGGGGATAAACAGTTAGTAGTGACAGTAATTTCTCTTTTATATCAACAGACTGGCTTTATCTTCCTTTACTACTCCAAATTACAATACTTCCTGAAAATTCTCCTGACAACCAGTAAAGAGAGCAAAAATAGTTAGCTTGCCTTTCCATCCTAAACCTCCAGGGAAACAAGTGAAAAGCAACACAGAAGCTGGTCAGAGCCTTCATCAGCAGATACTCAAAGAGAGAACAGACAGTACCAATAACATGAGCAGCACACTTTCCCAAACGAGGTATGTTTCATCTCATCTTCAGAGGACCCCATTTCAGTACATGACTAAGTTTAGCTCAGTGAAGGCAGCTGATGCCAACATTAGCAAACTGATTCATCAATTGACTCACTTAAAATACTAGGTCCTTACTTTGACTATTCCTGTCCTTTGCCTTTCTCCCCCTACTACATTATTTCTACTTCCTTATTGATTTGCAACAACTCTTTATATATTAAAGATAAAATACCCTTGTCATCTTATTGACATCAACATTAGCTTTAACAAAACAATTGAGTCTTCTAAAAACAGCTCAGAATGAAGACCCATGAGATTCCAAGTTTTGAACAGAATTAGGCAGAAAAATGTTTTGACCCAGAGAAATAAGATGATGATTTTAGGCAAGAGCAAATGTGAGACAACCAAGCACCCTTTCTGTGTGAACATCACTCTTAGTCAGGGCTCCAGTATGGTTGAGACAACTGTGTGCCCAAACCATGGAGGCTTTTGGTGCATCCCCAAATGTCTTTATCCAATGAAAAAGCAAAAAACAGCAGTGAAAAGTCATTTTAAGGAGTTCCTGGTGTCTTGGATGAGTGTAGGAAGGTATGTGAAAACGGCTTGCAATCTCAAAAGAAAGATCAAGATATTCTTCATCTTGCTGCCCAACTGTCTGCACAAAGACTTGCATCCATGACCATATCTGTGTTAGAGGAACAGGAAGAGGAAGTGGTCCAGAATCATCCTCCAGAGAATATCTATTTGGACGTAACTCTGCCAAGATTCTGGGTCTGTGAAGCTTCTGAGCAGCTTCCTGGAGTTGGGGGGTGGGGAGGGAGGTTGTGGGGGAGGGCCTTGAAGTTGCCCAACAGTTGCTTGGAGTTGAAGAAAGGTTAGGCAACTTTCCTTCTACTCTGGCTCAGGATCCAGGTTCTGAAGACTCTTGGGATACATGGAAAATCGCAGGCCATGCTGCTCAAGTTTCTCTCTTTTTTAAAAAAAAAATTTGTATTTTATACTGCAGTATAGTCCTGCCTGGAGAATCCCATGGACAGAGAAGCCTGGTGGGCTACAGTTCACAGGGTCACAAAGAGTCGGACACGACTGAAGCGACTTAGCACACACATGTACTCACAGTTGATTGACAATGTTATGTCAGTTTCAAATTCTTTGCCCATTTAGGTTATTACAGAAGGTTGAGTATAGTTCCTTGTGCTATACAGTAGGTCCTTGTTGGTTATCTATTTTAAATATAGTAGTGTGTATATGTTTCTTTTAAAGTACTGGTGTTTGAGACCCAGGGAGGGGAAAAACCCAGTGTGAGATGCACAGGATGGGACCTCCCTCTGTGCAGTCACATCTTTGCGGGAAGATAATAAACAGAAGCAAGAGCAGCTCTGAGCATTGGGGACCACTTGACACCCCTCTGCACGCACCCACTTTTCCCCATCTAATAGTGGGTGGAGCAGAAAAAGGGCCTCTCTGCTTGAATCAGGCCAAACAGGTACATCATGGAAACCTGCAGGCCTCCCTGAACCACAGCTCTTGATCTGCCAGGGAAATGAAATCTGGGGACCCGCCCCCTTCTTGCCCCGAACTTCCTGGCTCCTCCGGATAAACCAGCAAAGGCAAGATTAGACCAGGAGAGAGACAGACCTCCGACCCCCTGGGCTGACATCCTGCCCCCGCAGATGAACTTAAAAGGAGAAGCCTCTGTAACTTGATCCCCTTTGCCTCTGAGAGCTGGAGGCCCTTGGAGGGGCCTGGCAGGTCTCCCTGAACACAGACCACATGCCTGCAGGGGGAGGCTGACCTCCAGTGCTTTGAAGGAGGAAACCTCCCCCAAGCCAGACACACACTCACACAAAAAATAAGCAGAGGCTGGAAACCCTTTTGAAATTTGCCTTCCAGATGTGCAAATCCAGACAACCCAGGAGGGGCACTCCGAGAGACACAGAAGATCCTTAAATGCTTAAGTTAAGTCCTCCTTAAGGATCTCACGCTAATCACTTAAGCCAACCAACATCTTTACAAAATCGAGGGAATTACCCAAAGACCTCTATGCAGGGTATTTCTAAGTAGAGACTCAGCTTGCCTCCTCCCCTGACATCATGTGGAATGACTCAGGCAACAGTTAATAAATCTTAAGACCTTGGGATGGATTTCATCTTCTGTGCAGGGAAAAATACACACACACACACACACACACACCCCTATGCACATATCTCAAGAAGGGAAATAAGAAAGAACAGGATATAAGAGGGGAGGGATAAATTGGGATAATCGGCTCAATATATACACACTACTATATACAAAATAAATAACTGATAAAAACCTACTGTATAGCCAAGGAACTCTACTCAATTCTCTTTAATGATGTACATGGGAAAAGAACCTAAAAAATGAGTGAATATATGTATATGGATAACTGATTCACTTTGCAATCCACCTGAAACTAACACGACACTGTAAATCAACTATATGCCCATAAAAATGTAAATTATTAAAGAATAATAATAAATCTAGTTACTATGAATAATTGTCTCAGTATGAAGAACAGAAATTTATTAAAATATTTGCATTTTCCAAAAATAAAACAACAAAAAGTAAAACAACCAACAAAAAACCCACAAAAAAAAGAACAATATCTAAGTGTAATCCTTGACTGATCAGAAAGCTATAGTCAAAGACAGTCAAAGGCTCAGGCAGGGGTAGGAGGGACATGCTGAGAACGCTTGCTTTGGAAAACTTTCCCAGCCATTCCCTCTGTCCATTTACTGAGCCACATTTACTGGATGCCCGCTAGGTACGAGGCACTGTGCCGGGCACACAAGATGCATCAGTGAGCAAAACAGACTGACTCCCACTCCAGGAGGCTCCCACCCCAAGGGGCTGGGGAAGATGAGCAATAAACAAGGCACACGGTAAAGACGCACATTTCATAACAGCTAAATTGTTAGGGGCCATGGAAAAATAAGGGAGAACTGACTAAGGTTATGGGTGTAGCTGCAATTTTTTAACAGATCTAATTTCTTAGAGCCGCTTTTTTTTTTTTTTTTTTGCATTGCATTGCATGCATGCTCAGTTATGTCTGACTCTTTGGGACCCCATGGACTGTAGCCCACCAGGCTCCTCTGTCCAGGGAAGTTTGCAGACAAGGATACTGGAGTGAGTAGCCATTTCCTACTCCAAGAGTAACCTTAGGTTTACAGAAAAAGTAGGCAGAAAGAGAGGTCCTATATATTTATCCTCTCTTTCCCATTATTTGCATTTTCCATTAATATGGTATATGTTGTTACAATTGATAAATCAACGTGGATTAATTGCATGCTGTCACTTCAGTTGTGTACGACTCTGTGCGACCCCATGGACTACAGCCCACTAGGTTCCTCTGTCCATGGGATTCTCCAGGCAAGTGTACTGGAGTGGGATGCCATGCCCTTCTCCAGGGGATCTTCCCAACCCAGGAAGTGAACCTGTGTCTATTATGTCTCCTGCGTTCGCAGGTGGGTTCTTTCCTACTAGCGCCACCTAGAAATCCCCATGAATTCATTACTATTAATTAAAAGTCCATAGTTTACATTAGGGTTCACTTGTGCTGAATAGTTCTATAGATTTGTCAAATGAGTAATGTATATCCACAATGTCATGTATCATGCAAAATAGTTTAACTGCCCTAAAAGCCCTCTGTGCTTTATCTATTCATCCTCACCTCCCTCACAGTCCCTGACAACCACTGATCTTTTTGCTGTCTCTATGGTTTTGCCTCTTCCAGAATGTCACAGAGTTGGAATCATACAGTAGGTAGCCTTTTTCAGATTGCTTTTTTTACTTAGCAATATGCATTTAAAATTCCTCCATGTCTTTTCAAGGTTTGCTAGTTCATTTCTTTTTATCAAGGAATAATATTCCATTGTGTGGATGTATCACAGTTTGTTTATCCATTCACCTACTGAAGGACATCTTAGTTGCTGCCAGGTTTGGGTGATTCTGAATAAAGCTGTTGTAAACATGTGTGTGCAAGTTTCTGTGTGGACAGACCTTTTCAATTCATTTGGTTAAAGACCAAGGAGCAAGACTGCTGGATAATATGAAAAGTTTACAAGAAACTGCCCAACTTTCTTCCAAAGTGGAGGTACCATTTTGCACTCCCACCAGCAGTGAAGGAGCATTCCCACGGCTCCACATGTTTGTCAGTGTTTCCAATTTCAGTCCTTCTAGGGGATGTGTAGACATGATAGGCTCCTTTTTAAGATGATTTCTGAGAAGCTGACACTGAACAAACATTTGATGGACATGGACAAGGAAGCCACACAGATTAACAAACATCTGGTTCTAGGGACTGATTTTTTTTCTTTTTTGTATGTAAGTTGCATAAAAAGGAAATGTTGCTTCTTTGGAGCATGGGGAGGATGTGACGATTACGCTAGAAACATGCAAAAATGGTACAGATTGACCTCTTTGTAGGGCAGGAATAAGAGGGACAGATGCAGAGAATGGACATGTAGACATGAGTGTGGAGAGACGTGGGATGTGTTGGGAGATTGGGATTGACATGTATATACACTGCTACTGCCGCTACTGCTAAGTCACTTCAGTCGTGTCCGACTCTGTGCGACCCCATCCCTGGGATTCTCCAGGCAAGAACACTGGAGTGGGTTGCCATTTCCCCAAAGCATAAAAGTGAAAAGTGAAAGTGAAGTCGCTCAGTATACACTACCATGTGTAAAATAGATAGTTGCGGGAAGCTGCCGTATAGCACAGGGAGCTCAGCTCGGTGTTCTGTGATGACCTGGGGGATGGGATGGGACAGCGGGTAGGAGGGAAGTCCAAGAGGGAGGGGGACATATGTGTACATGTGGCTGATTCACTTCGTTGCACAGCAGAAAAACAACACTGTCAAGTAACTATATTCCAATAAATTTTTATGAAGAAACACACAAACAAACCCAGAATGTTATGAAGTAATAATGTCACCCAAATCCTACCCAAATCCTAGGAGTTTGAGACCCTTTGGGGAGAAACATAAGAGGTGGGTCCCATTGCCATTCCTATTGGGTTTACTGTACTTTTGTCATGTGAAAAGCCAACCTGTATTTCTAGCCCCAGCCTTCTGAGGACACACATGATTTCTTTCCCCACACATGGGCATGGTAAACTCTGTGGTAACAGTGGCCCTCAGCAGACCAGGGCTGTCACTGTATATTTCCTCTCTAAACAGCTTTATCTCTCACTTTCCTCTTCACATCTTTACCAGAGAGACACTCTCTTTGAAACTCTAGATCACTGCTAGCATACCCCAAGAATATCTTGGTTATCTGCAGAGGCAGCCTGTATAACCAATCTTTACTAAGCAGAAGTTGTTTAGTATATATATAAATATACATATTTATATATATACACATATATATAATGTAACCAACATTAGATAGCATTTTAAAAAACAAAGGTCTGTCTGGTCAAAGCTATGGTTTTTCCAGTAGTCATCTATAAATGTGGGAGTTGGACATAAAGAAAGCTGAGTACCAAAGAATTGATGCTTCTGAACGGTGGTGTAGGAGAAAACTCTTGAGAGACCCTTGGACTGTAAGAAGATCCAACTAGTCCATCCTAAAGGAAATCAGTCTTGAATATTCATTAGAAGGACTGATGCTGAAGCTGAAACTCCAGTACTTTGGCCATCTGATGCGAAGAGTGGACTCATTGGAAAAGACCCTGATGCTGGGAAAGACTGAAGGCAGGAGAAGGGGACAAGCAAGGATGAGATGGTTGGATGGCATCACCGACTCAATGGACATGAGTCTCAGCAAGCTCCAGGAGTTAGTGATGGACAGGGAAGACTAGCGTGCTGAAGTCCATGGGGTTGCAAAGAGTCGGACACAACTGAGCAACTGAACTGAACTGAATGTGTGTGTGTGTATATATATATATCTCCTCTCCCTGGTGGCTCAGCTGGTAAAGAATCTGCCTGCAATACAGGACACCTGGGTTTAATCCCTGAGTCAGGAAGATTCCCTGGAGAATGAAACGGCAACTCACTCCAGTATTCTTGCCTGGGAAATCCCAATGACAGAGGAGCCTGGGGGGCTAGTTCATGGGGTCACAGAGAGTCAGACAGGCCTGAGGGACTAACCCATCACTGCCCCTCCCTCCCCTCCCCCCATTCCACCCCTCTAGGTCATCACACAGCACCACACAGTAGTTTCCCACCAGCTCTTTTAATATTGGAGTTGATCTCTTAAAGAAACACCTAGGAAAAGAAGACAATATTTTTTTAAATTCTTACTGTTCTCAAGCAATTCAAACTACCTTGATCATTCGACTTTTCATGGGCAAAGTTGATTCAAGTGGGATGGTTAGGGTTGGCCAAGCCAGAGTATACTTCCAGCCACCAAAGGACAATAGTAGGAAGGAAAACATGTCACTAAGAATGAAAGAAGACAGGAAAGAAGGCAGTTGCTGAGATGTTCTCAGATCCAAGTCTGTGTGAAGTCATTTCTCATAAGGACAAACAAACCTACACAACAAACCTCAACAGGTTTCAATAAAAGCACTGTCTGACCATTACTTATTCTGAACCAGAACAGAACTACCTTTCAAAATTATGATCCTCCTCTCTGTTTAAGCAGAAGTCTATATCACGTGGGTAGAGATAATTTCCATCCTGAAAGATTAAGCTGTTACCACACTGGTGATTGAAGAGTTAAGCTTCTGTTGGTCAAAATATACACTCAAAATGATATTTCATTGGGCCCACGTGCATGAGTTTTGCCTCCACCTCTCAAGACAAGTAGTGTCCTCTCTTGCATGCGTGCGTGCTAAGTCGCTTTAGTCGTGTCCAATTCTTTGTGACCCTATGGGCTGTAGGCCACCAGGCTCCTCTATCCATGGGATTCTGACCTCTGCAACTGTATCAGCCTCTTAAGAGTTCATAGCACCCCTTCTCAAATTTCAAACGCTCTCCATCAAAGTCTTTATCCTCCTGTTTGGATGATTTCCTGTCTGCTTAATTCCTTCCTTGTGGAGCTCCGGAAATGGAATACTGGCGTGGGTTGCCATTTCCTCCTCCAGGGGATCTTCCTGACTCAGGGACTGAACCTGGGTCTCCTGCATTGCAGGCAGATTCTTTACCACTGAGCCGGTGGAGAAGCCCAGTGTCCTCTCCCTGTGATTCTAAAAGATGCTATGCTTAGACCTCCCAAGCTGCTCAAGATGTGAGTCTGCCCATGAAAGAGAAAACATGATGTCTGGTCCTTAACTGAATTGACCCTGTAGCTTGGAGAGCTTCTCCAGGAGGCAGGCAAAAGGGGAAGGCAGAAAAGACAGGTGACAGCATTGCACAGGAGCTCAAGGAGTTGAATGCAGAGAAAAGGAGTGTGAAAGTAGGGATATAAGGTTCCACGTTTCCTGCTTGCTATTTCAACAATGTCACACAGCCGATATTCCAGCAGTGTTACAACCCTCAGTGTTACTACAGTATCAGAGTCTCACATGTTTGTGAACTGGGATTAAAAAAAAAAAAAATGTGCCTTCAAGTTAATGCATCCATTTCCAGAGCTCCACAAGGAAGGAATTAAGCAGACAGGAAATCATCCAAACAGGAGGATAAAGACTCTGATGGAGAGCGTTTGAAATTTGAGAAGGGGTGCTATGAACTCTCCCAAAGAAAAGAAACAGCGAAGAGGCTGATATAATTGCAGAGGGCAGCAGGGAACAAAAGAATGCAGAAAGCCAGGCAAAGAACATTCAAACCCTAAGATCCCCCACCCCCCCCCCCCTTCACTTTCCAACTGTAATTGGACATCCAGAACTGCTGGGCAAAGGCTAATTTGGATTCCAAAAACTGGATAACAAAGTTCTTAGGGTTTTGCTCTATTCCAGGAAGGCATGTGGCTTCAAGACGTTGTGTTATCGGTGACATTTCAACCTGAGAAACCAGAAAAAGGTGGAAATGAGATGGAAAGTCCACCCTGGATAAACCCACACTTATTCTCTGAAGTCTCTCAAGCAACTCAGCATCGACTTGGCATCAAAACCCAGTAACCCATGAGGCTGGGCTGTGAACACACCAGAAGTCTCTGGGAACAATGGAAAAATATAATCAAGGACTCAAACCCCAGCACATGGTAATTACTGTGATCCTGTCACTCCCTCATTGAATAGAATAAACCAGATGCTATAATCTTTAGGCAAAATGTTGCAGAAACAGCTGTAATATTATGAAAGAACGGACTAACAAGGTCAGAGACCATGAAGAAAAAAAAAGAAGAGGAAGAAGAAGAAAACAAGACCCTCCCAGCCCATTCTTTCCTGAAGCTCTCTCTCCCTTTAAGCTGAATTTCTCTAACACCTTGTTCCTCTTGTCCTCTTCAAGGCTGACTGGTTTCTGATTTCCCTGGCTTTAGACTTAAGCATGTCACGCCAGCTTGGAAAGAGGCCAAACTCTAGATAAAACAGCAACTTTCAACTCAAAAGCAGTGGAGTCTCAGACCAACAGCTACACAAACGCCGGAGGAGACGTGAGTACACTCTGTGCTCCAGGCCACCTTCTCCAGGAAGCCTCTCTGAACTCTTGATACGTGGACATTGACTGGGATGTGCTCGCTCCAGAAGGGAAAGGAAGACAAGGGCAGAGACGTGGGGTTCTTTAAATGGTCCAGGATGAGCTAGGGGTTGGAGACTTTTACCTGAGAAATGGCAGTGACCCAGTGTCTATCTCCTGCTGCTGAAAAGAGGAAACGGACCGCAGCTTGGGGACAGACAGATGGCAGACCAAGATGGTTTCTTTTCACGGTTGGTTGATTTCATCCTTCTGTGTGGGAACAACAGTAGTAAACCCCTTGGAGGTAGGGCTGCATATTTAAGAAAAGTGATGCATATTTGATATTTAAATTTTTGAGCAGAATAAAGGGAATGACTTATCAACCTTTCAAAAGAATGGTCTTGCTAGGAATAGTAACCCAGTTTTAAATATACAGTTGCAGCTGGGACGCCTTCATGGTATAATTACTTAACTGGAAACGTTCTGCTATGAAATGGGCCCAAAGTACCAGCACAGTCCCCCTTCCATAGAACTACAGATTGTGCTGAGAAAAATTCTACCCCTCACAAAGCTCTGTAATGACCATGTATATAAATAAGTGCCTATTTACGTATGCACGCATTCAAATACAGTCACAGAGGCACGCATATATTTTTATAAATTCAGCCTCTTCCCATCTAATGAACAAACTCAGAAACAATTCTGTTTCATCCAGTGCCATACTATGAGTAGTAATTAAATGAAAACCACTTAAACATTTATTGCCCAATATTAGACAAGTGTTTTCACAATGAAGCTGGTTCTATTTATTTAAAACACAAAATTATAATGGAAAATTACCCTGATCACTTAAACTCAAATACTACAGAGGCAAAATAACACTTTTGTCCCCCTCCATTGATCTAATTTAATGAGCTGGGATAAAGCACTGTGGATAATTAAGGATCAGATCTAAGAGAGTATCTATACTTTGTGTTGCAAATAAAATAACCCTGGAAGAGACGATCTAGAGTGAGAGAAAGAACATAAGGGGGAGGCAAATGGGTTAGGCTTAGGTTCTCACATTGCACACCCAGGAAAAGGTTAAGAGCCTGCACTTTGCTTAGATCTGAATCCCAGCTTCCCTCCCCTGCCACCCCATTACCAGCTGAGTGTCCTTCACTGCGTAACGTACTCTTTGAGCCTTGCTAGCCTCATCTGTAGAGTGGGTGTAATACAACTACCTACTTAGTGCAGCTGTTGTGAGTACTAAGAAGCTAATTCTGGCTTTATCACTCTGTCCCTGAATGAACTAGACAAGTTATTTTACGTTTTTTGCTTCAATTTTCCTCCCTTGTAAAATGGAGGTTCCCTACTGGCTCTTCTTCATAGGCTACAACAGGAACAGAAAGAGATTATCTGAGCATGAGTGGTTCCCAGTATAGTAATTATTTTTACAAATGTTGGCTATCTTGATATGATCTTCTCCACCTCATCCAATGCCATGCTGGGAAGTCAGACTCTATCAGTAATTGTCAATCTTTCTTAGTAGCTGATTTCTCTCTTTTTTGATTAATTTATTTATTTTGCTGTGTTGGGGCTTAGTAGCAGCATACAGGTCTTCCGTTGTGGTGCATGGACTGTAGTTGTGGCACATGGCCTTAGATCCATGGCATATGGGCTCTTAGTTCCCCCGCCAGGGATCGAACCCACGTCCCCTGCATAGCAATGTGGATTCCTAACTGGACCCACAGAAGTCCCTAATCTTTCTTTTAAATGCCAATATAGAAAACATTTTAAAAGGCATTATGCACTTACTGTATAAAGTTCAAACTTATAACGATTATTATATAGTTGATCAATAAGGAAGAGGATATTTGAGTGAATGTACACATAGCTAAAATTCCTTCCCAAAAGTTAAAAAGTCAGATATTACCCCCAAGGTCATCAAATTAGCCCACTATCAGAATATTATGACAAGGAATATTAGTCACACACAAATTTGTAGCATCTAGGTTTATACAACATTTAGCTGAGAATACAGAAAGGGGTGTAGAACTTAACTGAAGTTTTACATGAATTCAATGTGCAGATCTGAATTAGAAAAAAAAAATTTCTGGATCAGTCCTTTGAATTTCAGCAATTAGGATACATCCAAATAACTCTTGAATTAAAATATATAATGAAAACTTCTATATAAAGCTAAGAGATTCATTGTAAGTTTCAGCCAGTATGGCACTAAAAGGAAAATTCATAGCCTTATATGTGCGCATATTAGAACACAGAAAAGGAATATCAGTAAACAAATAATGCTAAATTTTAAGAAACTAAAAATGATCAAAGTTTTTTGCTAATGAGATTAGAAGCAGATGTTTATATATTCTCTACAGGGAGTTAAATCATTAGGGCTCAATAGGGAGATAGTAAAAATACTCAGCATCTGTCAGGCACAGGAACTGCGGAGTCAGCTTGGAGCCCTGGGACCCCTGCTGGGTCTCTTAACACCTTCAGTCTTGGGGACATGGGTGGGGGGGTCTCAGGAGAGACTCTGGGGTGATGCTGAGGACAGGGCTTAGGGCAGTGGCTACTTCAATATTTCTGCAGCTGTTACCACCTCGCCAGGTCATTGCAGCTGAGTGTCTGTAATAAAATTAGGTAGGCTTCGAGATTCCTTCCCCCTTTTTCATGAAATCCAGAAGTTTCCAAATTTTGTTGAAGTGGGGTGAGATGAAGGCAGTTACAAAAACCAGAGAGATGAGAGAAAAGCAGTGGATTCCTTCTCCCACCTCTTCCTTCCCACGGAGAAACACATATTGTCACATAGTCACACACATGCATCTACCCAAACTACACACACATGCACAAACATAACACACACATAATACAACCAGCAAATCCCTAGAGATTATATTAAGTGAAGTAAATCAAAGAGAAATATATGATATCGCTTATAGGTGAAATATATTATAAAAAATGATACAAATGAATTCATTGACAAAACAGAAACAGACTCAGAGACAGAGACATAGGAAACAATCTCATGGTTACCAAAGGGGAAATGGCAGGAGAGAGATAAATTAGGAATCTGGGATTAACAGATACACACTACTAACATACAAAATATTGGGTTGGCCCAAAGGTTCGTTTGGGGTTTTGCATAAGATGTTACAGAAAAACCTGAACAAATCTTTGGGTCAACTCAATAGATAAACATGGCTCAGTGGTTAAGTATCCACCTACCAATCTAGGAGACACAAGAGATGCAGGTTCGATCCCTGGGTGGGGAAGATGCCCTGGAGGAGGAAATAGCAACCCATTCCAGTATTCTTGTTTGGAAAATTTCATGGACAGAGGAGCCTGGCAGGCTACAGTCCGTGGGGTCACAAAGAGTCAGACACAACTGAGCACGCATACATACACACACATGGGAGATAAACAACAAGGTCCTAGTGTATAGCAGAGGGAACTCTACTTAATATCCTGTAATAATCTACAATGAAAAAGAATCTAAAAAGAATATACACTGTGTGTGTGTGTGTGTACCTGAAACCCTTTGCTGCATACTTGACATTAACACAACATTGCAAATTAATTATACGTCAATTAAAAAAAAATAACCAGCAAACCTCTAAACTTGACTTTCCAAAGCAGAACCCTTTGTGCCCATCGCATCTTATTTTCTAGCACAGGCCTCTGAGACCCACAATTTCTGCAATGGATTCTGTGCTGTCTAGAGGGCAGGGGGCCTCCGCACAGCCACTGGGCAGATTTCCAAGATCCCAGGCCGCTTGGAAGACATCCAGAGGCACAGCTCCGGCAACTGTGGCTCCTTGAAGAATAAAGATCATCTCAGAGACGACATGGTGGGGAAACGCCCGACTCCCCCTTGGAGGAAGCTGAGAGAGATCAAGGGCTCCGGGGACACCCCGGGGAGGGCAGGCAGGTCTCTGGGACCAGCCTGTTATCAGAGCGCAGGACGTAAAGTCCTTCCTCGAGGGTGTCACGTTGCCAGGTGCGGGTAAGAGCGGCTGTAAGAACTGCGGCTGAGAGGGTGATGTCCTTTTATTTTTAATCCTTCAAGAAAATCAGAGGCACTGCCGGAGGGTTTGGGCTTAGAACCTTGACATGTGAGAATTATACAGTCTATCACTTCCCAGAACGCCACTGCGGCTCATGGCAGAGAGAGAGAGAGAGAGAGAGAGAGAGAGAGAAAAGACTTGTTCAACAAAGAGAGCTGTTAACAACTTTGAACCCGAAGACAGCAAACGGATGTGGCTCTTCATGTTAATATTTCGAGATGAGAGGCCCGGGGCTGGGTGAAGAAACAGCTTTTCTAACAACAGAAAAAGGATAAGAGAGGATCAAGGAGACCCACCTTCCTCGAACAAGACACCTGATTTTGCCTTTCAAGAAGCCAAAGAACCAAGAGGTTAAGATGTCTCGGAGACATGAAGAGAAGACTGGAAATCGTCTCCTTGAGAAGTTCATCCCCACGTGTGCAGGCTGCTTAGAGCATCATTCAGTGCAATCATGAAAAACTGGAAATTTCTTACATTTGTCTATCACCGAAGAACTAGCTGCAAGCACAGAGCACTGTCACATAAGCAGTAAAACCCAAGAGCTGACACACATAAGCTCCACCCATAGGTGTCTTCAGGGGTGGAGCTTAAAAGCACCCCTTTGGGGAAGAAAGCAAATGGAGAAAGATGCTCTGTGATATTCTATATGTGTGTGTGCATGCGTGTTCAGTTGCTAAGACAAGTCTGATTCTTTGCGACCCCATGGACTGTAGCCCACCAGGCTCCTCCCATGGGATTTCCCAAGCAAGAATACTGGAGCGGGTTGCCATTTCCTCCTCTAGGGGATCTTCCAGACCAGGGATCAAACCCACGTCTCTTGCATCTCCTGAACTGGCAGGCAGATTCTTTGCCCCTTGAGCCACCTGGTAAGCCTGATATTCTGTATACTCAGTTTCAAAACAAACCAAGAACTTTTTACTTGTGAAGACACCTGTATTAATAAAAGTTAGAGGATGGGGACCTCCCAGGGGGCCTGGTGGCTTACTCTGGGCTCCCACTGCAGAGGGCACAGGTTTGATCCCTGGTCAGGACTAAGACCCCACATGCTGCACAGTGTGGCCCCCAAAAAGTTAGGGACTGAAAATTTAACAGCAAATTCATGTTAGTAGTTGAAGCTGGGGGTGGGGGAGGGAGAATGGAGGGAGGGAGGGAGGGATGGAAGGAGGAAAGGAGGGATGAAACATGTTCTGGGCAGGGTACAATGCTATCAATATTGTTTGATTTCTTTTCCTCTGTCCATGGGATTCTCCAGGCAAGAATACTGGAGTGGGTTGCCACTCCCTCCTCCAAGGGATCTCCCAGACCCAGGGATCGAACCCAGGTCTCCCGCATTGCAGGCAGATTCTTTATTGTCTGGGCCACCAGGGACTCCCCCCTGCCCCCCCGACTCCTTTATATTACAAAGATCTGATGCCAACATGATAAATTTTGGACATCTGTAGCTTTGTGATAAATGTCCGTGATATCATCCTCTATACAGTCTATATTTTTTTACTTTCCAGTTTTTTAAAAGACTCCCCCTTTCATTTTTATAACAGGAAAATACTAACAGTCATGCATATGAAAATCTGATGCTTCCAACAGCTCCCTTTTAAATTCTTCCCTGCTCACTGAAAACCAATAGATGCCACTTTTCTGCAAAAAGACGTTTTTCTTCCTACTAGAGATTCAGAGTGGGGACATCAAACATAAGTGATGACAGACACGCGAGCATGATTTTCCAAAGAAAACAGGGGCATTCTAATTAAACAGAGCAGCCTATAAGATGAACGTCACATCAACGGATTAGATATAGACTTGAAAAAACTTTGCAATCACATGCCTAAGGTTAGCTATGGTGACACACAGCTCACAGGAGATTGGAAATCCTGTTATTTATTCAATCACATTGTTTGCCACGGCAACGGAAGTGTAAACAGAATCACCATGTGGGCATTTGTTATAGGAGCTTCCCATAGGTATCAGCTGGGGGTATTCGTACATCAGGTACATTGTATGTGAACGTATTGATGCTTAGACATGGCTGCATACTTGTAAAGGAACCTAGCTAGAGACTGCGTTGTCAGTCGCTTCTGTTGTATCAACTCTTTGCAACTCCATGAACCATAGCTCACCAGGCTCCTCTGTCCATGGGATTCTCCAGGCAACAATACTGGGGTGGGCTACCATGCCCACTCCAGTATTGGAAGATCCCCTCCAGGGGATCTTCCCAACCCAGGGATCAAACCCATGTCTCTTACATCTCCAGCATCTGCAGCCTGATTCTTTACCACTAGCACCACCTGGGATTCGATATCTAGAGGCTGTGCCTACTTCGAATTAGGCACTTTTTCTTGCCTTGAGACAAAGTTGAACTTAGATGAAGAAGCAGTTATTTCTCTTAGGTCTTGAGACATCATGTGGGTTGGGTTGAGTCTTTATTCTCCTGCTCCCTGGCTTAACCAGACCCCTGACTTCTCTTTGGTGTCATACAGACACAATCGGAACCAAAGAGGCCCTGGCCTCCAGACAAAGAGAGCAGCGTTTCATGTGATGTGATGGTTGGGAAACACACATGCATGCCGGCATCTTAGTGATGAGGCCATCAGGAATTTTTTATCAAGGCCCCGTTTCCCAAGTTTCCTTCCAACATGATGAATCAAAGCTCAGCACCTCTAATTAAGGGTGACCTTCACTAAACATTTGGCTTTAGATTATTTGAGGAACATTTTTTTCTTCTTCCAGTGTAGCAGCCCAGACATCTTGGGACCAGCATAATGGGCTCCACATGCCTTCTCCATGGGGTCCGGCTCTGTGTGTCTCCCCCAGCCCCCCGCATCCCTGCCTCTCCATTACAGAAACAGCAGGAGGCTGCCAAAAGCTCAGGCCTCCAGGGCTGCCAGACCTCTGCATACCATCTGAAGATCAAGGGGCATCCATCTGCAGCATGATAATTTAAACCATCTCCCTGTGTACAAACACAAAGAAGAAAGGAACTGCAGGACCCGGCTCCTCTATAGATCCCGGTCAGAGAAAGCACAAGTTGGTTCAACTTCTCTGGGAAGAACTGCTATTTTCACAAACCCATAAAAGTTAATCCTCTCACTGCACCGTTACGTTGACCCCATGCATTTGGCAAAATACAAATGGCCAGAGGGCTTTGAGGTGCCAGACCCTCAAAGGATTCTTCTTCAGCCTTTCTAACTGCTTCCTTTCTTCCCAACTCCCTGATGGAGTTTACTGAGATCAGGGTATTAAAAAAAAAAACAAACTTTTTAACAGAAAGGAAAAAAAAAAACCGAACCATGCTCATACTAGAGTTTTCATCTCCGAAATAATCCCCAAGTTCAACCGTACTGCGGTCTCTTAAGAGTGAAATGCTAAATGACTTAGATGGAACAAAGAGAGATGCTTTTCAGATCCCTGGGTTACCAAACCTTCTCCTTGGCCAGTGATGTCAGCACCAGGTTTGTCGCTCGGGGGCAGGGCTGCCCCATTCCCTTGCAAGTCCCAGGGACCAGGCAGAAAATCTCTGACTCAAGAAAATAGCAATGGGAGTTCCCATGGAAACCACCAAGGAAGGAAGCAGGAAGAAAAAACACAGAGCTAAAAGGATAACAAAAGAGAAATCACAACACTTATCCAAATCTTTGCTTCCTAGGAGCAAAGAGGGAGATTTGGGTAGCCGGAGTCCATACAACCCTGGCTATTCTGTAGTTGGTTTCAGTCACAGCGATATTCCAGACCTGGGTATCCTCACGCTAGACAGCTAGCACCTCTGTCCTTCTACCTGATACAGACTTGGGGGCAAACACTAGCTCTATGGCAATACTTCCTTCCCCGGACTCTTTGGAAATCCACAATCCCAATTTGATCTCGTCCTTATATGGTGAATATTTTTCACTTAATGATTATCTTTTCTACCAACTCATCCAAAAATTAGCCTTGCTATCAGATATATATATATATATATAATACATATATGATATGAAAGTTTGGGTATCTAGTTATTTTGAAATATTTCAGCTTAAAACAGTTTTGAAAACAGTCATCCAACCACTGCCTCTCTCACCCCTTGTCTAACTGTCATCACGTCTGACATTTTCCTGTTCATTGTTTGTTCATTTCCATCTATCTCCCTCACTGGGTTGCCCCACACTGAGAACTACCTGTCCATGCTATTGCTGTTCAGTCGCTAAGTCGTGTCCGACTCTTTGCGACCCCGTGGACTGCAGCATACCAGGCTTCCCTGTCCCTCACTATCTCTTGGAGTTTGCTCAAGTTCATGTCCATTGAATCAGGGATGCTATCCAATCATCTCATCCTCTGCTGCCCTCGTCTCCTTTTGCCCTCAATCTTTCCCAGCATCAGGATCTTTTCCAATGAATCAGCTGTCCATTATAGATCTGTAAATGAATGAATGAATGGATGGTATGGTAAGATGCTGATCCATCCTGCCTTATGATGTAACCTGTGACATAGCCCAAGGGGTTTGGAGAGAAAAGATCACTTAAAGGGAAAAAGAAAATCACCAAGATTTCTAATTTTTTAAAAACATTTTTTAACATTTCCCACCTGTAACACAGGTAGTCTTCAGCTTCCCAGAATTATACAAGTTCAATCTAAAAATTAATCCGTCCATCAAAATAAAAACCGAGGCACTGCTTTAGTGAAAACAGAATTAATTCCTGAGTGTTGTTTTATGAGCAGTTGAGAAAGAAAAAAAAATCTGTAAAGTAATGAGATTTTGGGGGCCAAGGAGACATACAATGAGTCTTCAAACATTTCTGTTCCCTGCCTTCCACTCTACACAGTCCTGGGAGGAGGTAAAGATCCCACAAGGGCTCATAGAGATTCTGATTCAATACTGCCTCCCTGAAAGTGATAGACTAATTATGCAGGCTTTGGACAGGTCTTGGTAGGAGCTGTCTCCAAGCACATTTTTTTCCCTCCTTTGGTCACAGTTTCAGTTCTAGATATTGAGATTCCTTGTTGGTTCAACCATCAGTAGACTTGGGGCAGGATGAAAAATCCAGGCCCCTCTGAAGATCTGGAATGATCTGTGTGTCTGCATTTAGAAAGATTCGTGACCCAGAGGTGGGTGAGCATCAGCCAGAGGCTCAGAAGGATTCATCTTGGTAAATTGTTTCTAGCAGCTCTGGCAACTTAAAAGTGGAAACCCTGCCAGGATGGGTGAAACAAGCCTCTCGGATGCAGAGGATAGATGACAGAGGGTCCAAGGAGGTTGGACGTTTAGTTGAAGCGAGGTGGTGGGGATGAATAGAGATGGAAAACCAAGATAGATTTCTGCCTTATTGCATTCTTTGGAATTTTTTTTTAATTTAAATTTATCTTTGGGTGTGCTGGGTCTTCGTTGCTAAGTGCAGACTTTCTCTAGTTGCACTGAGCAGAGGCTAGTAGCAGAGCAGAGGCTCTCACTGCAGCGGCTTCTCTGGTTGCGGAGCAAAGCTTCTACAGCATGGGCACTGTAGTTGTCGTGGAATGTGGGATCTTCCCAGACCAGGGAGCAAATGAACCCGTGTCCCCTGCACTGGCTGATGGATTCTTATCCACTGTACCACCAGTGAAGTCCTGGGTGGGACAGTAAGTCCTTTTCTTACTGAAAGCACAGCATGGTGGTCAGGTTCTGGGGCAAAGCATTTCCCGACTACTTCCAGTCATCATGTGGGGGACCAAGAGGGTGGTACGGTGGGGATACCAGGTCCCTTTGGGTAATGGCCCCAAACTGGAAACAACCATAGTTTATGGTTTTTTAATCATTTAGTCAATCTCCATAAGGGACTGACAAATGATGATAAAACAATGCAGGCAAGAATGTGTTAAAACGCAAGTATCTCCAAGGCACACTGAAGTGCATGGTGAAGAATATTTTAAGTAACATTCAAAAACAGCAGGGACTTCCCCGTTGTGGTCCAGTGGTTAAGACTTTGCCTTCCAGTGCAGGGATGTGGGTTCAAACCCTGGTCAGGGAGCTTAAGATCCCACAGGCTTCATGACCAAAAATCTAAAATAAAAAACAGAAGCAATATTGTAACAAATTTAATAAAGATTTTTAAAATGGTCCACGTAAAAACATTTTTTTAACTGACTTAAAAATTAAATACATAAATTTAAAAAAGAGCATATATGATTTCACATGTATCCATCTAGATATATAAAGCACATATACACACAAACTGTTAATGATGAATGTAAGGAGAGATATGCAGCGAGGTCAGCCTTCAATTTCCACATTCTCTTTTCTGCCACAGTCCAATTTATGGACCAGAGATATTTGGGATGCTGGTGATATTGTTATTTTAAACTCCTAAGAGATTATCTGGGCATTGCATTCATGCGCCTATTATTAGTTGATCTCTTTATATTTCCCTATACAAGATACACAACAGCAATACCAGTAATTATTAAGACAATGAATGGAAACAGGAGATAAAGGAGTCCTTATGCGAGATGAAGGACTCACAGGCTGGTGGGCGTGTGGCCCGCTAGGGCCTTTCTGCAAAATAACCAGGCTTCCCTTGGAGGTTGCTTTGGAAGTACCTCATCCCAACTTTAACTCAGGAGTTCAGCTTTGAGAAATCTGGTGTAAGGAATTTACCCCTAAGGATTTATTCTGATTGACTTAGAAAAACAGTGATCTACACTGAAATCTGTTTAGGCAGTGTTAAAGGGAGAAAAAAATTGGAATAATTTAAATATCCATCCGTGTGATTGAATATAAGACATAATCATTAAAGTCTTGTTCTCAAAGATAATTTCAAGTCAGGAAATGTTCAAAAAATGAAACTAAATGTCCAAAACAAACAAACCTGTGAAAACCTAGAAATATCATCTGGTTTTAACTTTGTTGAATAAATATACATTGTTTATATATGCCTCTATGCGTGCCTACCTGCTAAATCGTTTCAGTCCTGTCCGACTCTTTGCGACCCCTGTGGACTGTAGCCTGCCATGGGATTCTCCCGGCAAGAATACTGGGGTGGATAGCCATGCCCTACTCCAGGGTATCTTCCTGATCCATGGCTCGAACCCAGGTCTCCTGCATTGCAGGCAGATTCTTAACCGTTTGAGCCACTAGAGAAGGTGGACCCTTAAGGAAGTCCCTGTTACATTCTTTACATGTTCTATTAGTTTCATAATCTGAAAAAACATGACCATAAATGTGCCCTTGTGTAATCTCAACCCTTACAAGCTGCGATGTTTTCTTCCCTTGGAGCTTATATTCTGATCTTAGGGAAGATTGATGGAGGACAGACTGATTGACGGCGGGGGCCTCTGGTGACACTGAGGAAGGTGATCCCATGGAGATTCTCTAAGCCAGAACACGTGTGTTGAAAAATGAATTTCCATGTGGCACAGGGCAAATCAGGGTAGATGCATGTACTATATGTCCCTTCATTTAAAGTTCTCCATTTTAACCCAAGGTCTTTAGGGCAAGTTTCCTGAAACCACTGCTTGCAGGTTTCCTTCCTTCCCAGGTGGATTCTCTCCCTTCCTTTTGCTTTCTTCCTCTTTTCCCCTTCTTAATCAATGCCACCTCCCCTGCGCAGAACGTTTCTGCTGTACGCAGGTACCAGAGCGTCTGCTGAGGAGTCTAGCCGCACAGCGGCTGAGCATCCTCAATCAGGCAAGCTGCCTCCCCGGCTCCCTCCAGGATGATGTCTTGCAAGGGAATTACATCTTCTCCTCCGCGATTGGCCGCCCGCTGGGCCACGATGCCCGCTCTGTTACTGGGCTCATCCGCAGACCCCGCAGATTCTATCTGAGCCTGGGGAGGCGACAGAGGCGCGTCTATCAGTAATCTAATTCCGCACGCCCGGTGAAAGGAGCCAATATTATCGCGGCAAAGACGCGCCTCTTGCTATATTGATTTTTATATTAACCATAAAGGACAGCCGGGCCCCCGACAAGCGAGGCTGTGAAGGAAAGATAAAGTTCCCCCACTTCCCTCTTGGCTCGCAATTTGTGGATATTCTTCGGCTAAAATTCCTGCTTCGTCACGCCTGACAATCTCTCCTTTTAGGCCGGTGGGCTCCCCATTCTGTGTCCAGTGGCTCCCGGCCAATCTTCAGCTGATGGACTTAATACTTAGTCTTTCACGTTCCCAATCAGCCCAGGCTCGGGAAACTTAGCTGCTTCTAACAGATAGAATTCTGGGTCCCTGTTTCCCTTTACATCCATGGAGCCAGGATCTTACTGACATATTTGTCCTGTGGTTGATGTTTGCATTCTGCATTTTCCTCAAAGTTTTCTTCCCTGACGCTCTCCATGGTTCACCAAAAAAAAAAAAAAAAAAAAAAAAGGATAGTAGCTGGTCTGCTTGTTTCTTTCATTCCACCCCCGCTTCACCAACAAGATGCGAGACCCACAGGAGCAGGGACCCTGTCCAATGTGTTCACGGCTGAATCTGCAACCCCAGAAAACGGCAGACAGTTGAAAATATATGCAGAACGAGTGGATGAGTTCTGCGTTACTTTACATAATAATACTGCATATTTAACCTTCCCCGAGTCTGTTCCTCCTGTTTCTCATTTTCATGGCTATCTCCCCTTCCATATGGATAGAGCGGCAGGGTGAAGCCGTCCATAGAAAAGTCAAGAAACCCTAAAGAAAACAGGAATGTTTCAGCTAGCAATGATTCAGTGTTTACTTATAATTGATGCACAAAATATTAAATAGAATAGCACCCCCTAGACGTTTCAGAAGGATTTTCTTGGGCAGCTTCTTGGTCCTGATTTCTTCTGGTCACAGGTTTTCCAAACTCCCCCAGCCCCTGAAGTGAGCTCTTACAAGTGACGGGTGTGTGAAGAGATGAAGCCAGTCCACATCCCACAGAGAAGCCGTATGTTGTTCTTTGCTCTCCAGCTTCATCATAACAGGGAATTTCCTCTTTCCCAGTGCAGGCAGTGTTCGGAAAGGAGATAGTCCAGTTACTTCTTTCTGTGTGACAAACCGTCTCCCAAGTTTCTGGCTTAAAACAGCATTTATTTTGCTCACAAATCTGGAATTTGGGCAGAGCTCAGCCACAATATTTTGCCTCAGCTCCACAAAACAATGGTAGATCTAATGCTGGGGATTAGAATCATTTTTTAAAATAATTTCATTTCTTTATTTTTGGCTATGCTGAGTCTTTGTTGCTTCTTGGGTTTTTCTGTAGTTGTGGCGAGTGGGGGCTACTCTCTAGTTGCAGTGCTTGGGCTTCTCATTGTGGTGGCTTCTCCTGTTGCAGCACATGGGCTCTAGGGTGCATGCACTCAGTAGCTGTGGTGCATAGGCTTAATTGCTCTGCAGCATGTGGAATCTTCCCGGACCAGGGATCAAACATGTGTCTCCTGCACTGGCAGTTCGATTCTTTGCCACTGAGCCAGCAGGAAAGCCCTAGAATCATTTGAAGATTCACTCACTTGAGTGGCCGTGGATCTATCAGCTGAACCCATCAGCTACAACAGTCATGGGTAGCCTCTCCAGGTGGCTTGAGCTTCCTTACCAACATGGCGGTTCCAAGGACCAGTGACTCAGGAAAGATAGGGAGATGCAGGCAGAAACCACATCAGCTTTTGTGATTTGGTCTTCATGTCACTTAGCATCACCAGTATATCTCATCTGTCCTGTAAATCACAAGACTGTCCACATTAAGCGGGAATAGAAATAGCTTCCACTTCTTAAGGAGTAGTAAGGTTCTGGAAAAATTATGAGCTGGAACTATTACTGTGGCCTGTTTCGGGGGACTATACTCTGCCATACGAAATGAGTCAAGGTCCTGCTTCCTACTACATAAGCCCACAGAGTCTCTGATAGATTTTCCATCATGTCTTCTATTCAATTAAGAAGAGGCAATAGACCAAATGCATACTCTCTCCCAGAAGGTACTTAACTGAAAAATTTGAGGGACTTCCCTGGCAGTCCAGTAGTTAGGACTTCGCCTCCCAATGCAGGGGATGTGGATTCAGTCCCTGGTGGGGAAGCTAAGGTCCCACATGCCTATTGGCAAAACACCAGAGTACAAACAACAGAAGCAATATTGTAACAAATTCAATAAAGACTTCAAAATGGCCCACATCAAAAAAAAATCTTGAAAAAGAAAAAAAAGAAAAATTTAAGATAATTATAGATGTACATGAAGTTGTAAGAAATGGTACAGAGATATCAGTGGACTCCACCAAATTTCTCCCAATGGCAATGTCTTACAAAGCAATACTACAATATCCCAACTGGGAAACGGACACTGATGCAGTTCACCTGTCTCATGCAGACTCCCCCATCTTGCAGACACATGTCTGTGCTTGCATTTACTTCTACATAATTCTATCAACTTTATTAAAATTTTGTCATGTGTCTAGGTTTGTGTTTCCACCATCACAGTCAAGATACAGAGTTCCATCACAAGGGCTCTTCCCACTGCCCTTTTGTAACTTTGATTCACCTCCTTCAAACACCAACCCTCCCTAAGCCCTGACAATCACTAACCCATTCTGTATTTCTGAAATTTTGTCTTTTCAAAAGTTTATTTAAATGGAAGAATGCAGTACATAACCTTTTGAAAATAGCTGTTTATCACTCAGGATACTTCCTTAGAGACTCATCTAAACAGTTGTTTGTATTCACTTGATCCTTTTCATGGCTGTGTAGTATTCCATGGTATGGATGAATGACAGTTTGGTTAACCATTCCCCTGTTGACAGACATCTTTCCCCAGACTTTCAATTCATAAACAATGACATAAGGGCCAATGACACGGTTGGTTGTTGTTGGTTTGCTTGTTTCTTAAGAATGGCACCCTGAGCATCATGCCCCCCATTGGAAACCATAGTTGAAATTCTCTGATCTGTTTTCCAAGTCATATTTTTAAGTCCCTGACAGCCTTATGGCAGGTTTTATTTTTCATTAATGATCCCTAATCAGTTTCTATTGCTGGCAACCGAAGAATCCCACTTGACACACCAACAATCCAAGAAATGGATATTGACAAAAGTCTTCAATGTTTTGAAAACCTCTTTCTAAAGCTCTTATTATCTTATCCCTTATAGCCTATTCACCTTCTGGATGTACTATCAACTGGACATTAAAAAAGACAAAAGAGAATCAGCAAAATAACAAAAAAAAAAAGAGGTACAAAATTCTAAATCTATTCAACCCAAGAAACATTTCAAGAAAAAGTCACGCTCCCCCAATCAACAAAAGTCAACCAAAACAAAACTGACTTCCATGGTTCTACAAAATGAAGATCAGTAGATACTTGGATATAAACCGAACAAAGTCAAAAAACAAGAGAGGAAAGAAAAATGGTTACAGGCAGAACTGGAAAATTTACAGGTGGAATCCCATGTGATCTTATAGTTCACTGCAGCTTGACTAGTGAAATAAAATGAATTGATTTTATGACCAGGGCGATCCATCTGAGAAAAATACAGTTAGAGAAAACAGCCCACAAGAACAAAACCAGAAGTGTTTCAAACAATAACTTTGGGGGCCTCGATTTGAATAATTAGATCATTGGGCACCATGATTAAAGAGTTATTGTTTCTTTTCTTTTTGAATGTCTTTGAGATTCACCATCTTTACACTCACAATCTTTTTTTTCTCAACGCTACTGTTAATGTTTTCACCACTGAGAAATGTCCCAGGTCTCACACAGACCAGGACTTTTTTGTAAGATGAGAGTCACACACAGTGCATATTTGTTGGAGGTTTAACAAGGGAAAAGACAGTGAGGTTTGTTTGTTTAGGCTGCCCAGGATTCAATATTCCTTTTAGTGACAGCACCCTGATTTCTTTTTTTTTCAATGTATTTATTTATCCTTGGCTGCTCTGGTCTTCAGTGCTGCGTCCAGGCTCCCTCTGTCTGCAGGGCTTAGGCTTCTCACTGTGGTGGCTTCTCTTGTTGCAGAGCAAAGACTCTTCAGTGCATGGGCTTCAGTAGCTGCTACACATGAGCTCAGCAGTGGTGACATATGGGCTCTAGAGCACAGGCTCAATAGTTGTGGCTCATATACCTAATTGCTCCGCAGCATGTGGAATCTTCCCGGATCGGGGATTGAACCTGTGTCTCCTGCATTAGCAGGCAGATTCTTTACCACTGAGCCACCAGGGAAGCCCCCTGATTTCTTATTACAGTAACTGCCTCTCTCTCATTGAGTGACATTTAACAGAACGGCCAGGGAAGTATTCTGTTCTCCCTCCACCAAAACAGAGCACATGAGCCATCCTTAGCCATCAGCCTCTCTCAAGGGATTGCGACTCTTGAGTGGAGTGAGGGTATGAAGTGCACAGATGTAGAGATGAGCCCTGGCAGGTTTCTGCTTACTAGGTTAGTAGCAGGAGCCTCATGTCTGGGTTTTACTGGTGGTGATGATCCTATTATCTTTCCTGGAATTACTTCTCTATTAGGTTAACTGTAAAGTTTCTGTTGTCAACCAAGGAGTCCTACTCTCTGGAAGATCAGTGACCCAAAACCTTAAACATCTTGTTTTATGACCATCATCACATCTACCCCTTACTGCTAGGACATCTTATCTTAAGTCACAAAGGTAGGAAATCTGAGTCAGTATGGGTTTTTAAGACCTACTCTCAGTTCTCCTTCTTTTCTTAAAATCTTTGTTAACCATCTTTTCTTTTAAAAAAAAAATTTATTTGTCTGCACTGGGTCTTAGTTGCAGCACACAGGATCTTTCGTTGTGGCACACGGACTCTCCAGGTTGTGGCACTCGGGCTTAGCTGTCCTGCAGCATGTGGGATCTTAGTTCCCTGACCAGGGATCGAACCCATATGCCCTGCATTGCAAGGTGAATTCTTGACCACTGGACCACCAGGAAGTCCCCAACTCTCATGCTTGAGATGCAGACACAAGTCCTACAGGAGAAGTGATGTGCCTTGGGTCATAGTGAGAAAGGAACCCATGCAGGGCTAGAACCCACAACTTCAGATTCGTAGTTAATGCTGTTCTGGCAACTCTGCCTCTCACCGAGGAACACAGTACTTCTATTTGAGTTACCTTCCCAAATTCCACATAAGTACCTTTAGTTTCATGTTTGAAGGTTACCATGCTATACTGTAACCCATCTCTCAGTGATCATTTAAAAATATTCCATCTTTAAAAAAAAAATCCCATCTATTGACAACCCCCCAATTAAGTTTCTCCTGTCAATTAATTAAAGCTTAGACAAACAAAATGCTTTTTTTTTTTTTAACTTAAAGTTTAGTTTTAAAAATGGCATGCAATTAGCTGGCAACAGACGTGATCTCAGCAGGGTTTCAATTATGCTATGGATGATAGTTCCCTAATTCAATACAAAGCTGTAATTAAGAATGTAATTAACTCTTGAAGTTGTCCTGATGTCATACAACACGAGATCACATAATGACCCTTGTTCTTGAAAAAACAAAAAGCCTCTGGCGAGTCGAATTATTCCTCTGGGGGAGTGTGTGTGTTTTTACTTATCATTTAAGTACATAAAATAACTTCTAGTGGGCCTTTAGCGAAGAGATTGGTTACATTTATAATGCCAGAGAAATACACACAACAAAACTTTTCAAGCCACCTGCTCCTGGTGATCTGGGGAACTAGAAATTTGGAATTGTTTCTCATGACTGATAAAGAGCCATTTGTGGTATAATGCAACAGGAGAGGAAACTCAAAAGGATTCCTGTAGGAATTTATCTTCAAACACAAGTCAAGCTTAACATCCCTTCCCAAACTGCTGTTCTGAATTCTTTCCTGAATCAACTTTAGAGCTGGGACCGTGTCTATTGCATTCACCACTGTCTCCTTAAAGCCAAACCCCAATCTGGCATATAGTGGATAATAAATACGTCTTGTCAAATACCATGAATCCACAAACATGCCAGTGTCTATATAATCACAGAATAAATAAACAGTAGAGCCCAGATTGACTGGCTTTTGAAATCTCTACAATTTCCACTGACTGATAACCTTCATTCCCCCATAGAGCACTGCTGTTGTAAAAATCCCTAAGGGAATGTTGGAAAAGGAAACAGAAGAGAAACAGAGTATATCAAACTTTCTTTTAAACTTATTGATTCACCTTTTATTTGTCGGTTAGTTTGTTTCTTGATAGATATCAGTTTGTCTATTTATGTTTTATCATCTGGTATTTGAACATCAAGTACCATGATCTGGAACCCTAGAACACTTAATAAACATCTCTGGCTTGAAAAGATAAATTTGCAAGCAGTTGAGTTTGCTGAGTGTCTGTTCTTACTTCTTTTTATTATATAACCACATGGCACCCTGGGTTTCCTCCTGGCTTTGTTCCTCAAAGAAATCAGTTGAGAAAGGAGACAGTTTTGCTTAGAAAAAAAAATGAGTATGTTGCTGCACTTGGTACAGATGAATAGAGAAGAAATAATTTACCCAGAAGACAATCATGAAACATTTGGTTTTGAGCACTTAAGAACTCCTACCTGGGATTTTAAGACGTGTCTGGGGAAAAATTTAGTTTTTTTTGATCAAACAGAAAAATAAAATCAAGCCTTCAGAATATTTATGCAACTACATTTTAAAACACTTATCAGTGATAGCTACTCAAAAAATTCAGGTTAAATGGAAGTATGCCAAGGTGCCAGCTTTTGTTTTGGGTGATGGGTTCACAGGTGCTTAGTACACTATTAAAACATAACCAATTCAATGACTATATAAATACAAGTGAGTCACACATGGTAAAAAGAAGAAAGTATGTCATGGAACAAGAGGTACGATGAAGCCAATTCTGCACCTGTGGTCAAAAAATAAAAATAAAAATGGAACAAAAATTAAACCAAGTTGCTGTAACATTAAAATATTTAATATAAAACAAGAAAACTAGAAACTGTTAACAGTAATGAGACAGAGACAATCTCTTTTGCTCCTGTATCAGTGACTCATTGGAGGGTTTCATTCTAATTTGCACTGTGGTGTTCCATGTCTCTAACATGCAGAACCACCAAGAGGGTTTCCCTGGCTTTCTCAAGCTGCATTTTTCTTGAATGTAAAGCCCAGCTTCCTTCACAGTTTTCACACGTTTGGTTCAGGTCATTTCTAAAGACCTGTTCTCCCTTCCCTGGAATAGAGAAGGCATGTCTCCAAAATCAACTACACATTCTCAAAGCTGTTTGCTGGGTCTGTTTGTATACAAGGGGGAAAATGGAAACCAAGGAAGGCAGAGGAAGGGAAACTTGCCCCAGGAGCTTTGCAAGCAGAGCTGAGATGGACAGACCTCCCAGGATCCCACATGCTCAGAGATGCCCTGATCGAGGGCATAGCAGGGTCTATGGGATGTCCATAGGAACAGGGTCACTGATTCAGTGACAGAGAGAAATGTGTTCACATGACTGTGACGCTGTTTGGCATCAAGAAAAATTAATTAATTTTAAAAAAGCATTCCTTTATGCTTTAATAAAGCATTTCCTTGGACCTTTTTAAAACACAGACTGTCACCTGAAGGAAGGGGAGCTCCCTGTGGGCTATTACATTAGTGTCCTGGAGATGCTATAATAAAGTACCACAAAGTGAGTGCCTTACAAAAACAGGAATTTATTCTCTCACAGCTCTGATGCCAAAAGTCCAAAATCAAGATGTCAGCAGGACTCCCACTGCCTCTAAAGGCTCAGGGGCTGCTGTGTTCCAGCCCTTTCTCTTATCTCCCCATGGTCCCCAGTCATTCCTGGCATTCCTTGGCTGGGAGGGGCATCCATCCAATCTCTGCCTCCCTCGTCACATGGCCTGCCTGTGTCGCTCTATGTGTCCTTTCCTCTTCTTACCAGGACACCAGTCATTGGATTTAGGGTCACTTGACAAATATGACCCCATTTTAACTTAACTAACTACATCTGCATAGACTCCATTTCCAAACAGAGCCATATCTTGAAGTTCTGGGTGAATATGAATTTGGGGGAACACTATTCAATCCATTCCACCACCAAATTCTCCCAATAGTGGGCTGCCCATTACAGACCTTTAATTAAATGTTGAAGAATCAATGAAGTCAGTGAGCTTTCTGCCAATGACATTCCACAGTAACTTTGAACAGCCCCAAATTGAAAGTCTGAAAGTCAGCTATTAATTCATGCCTTTACCAATTAAAACTTTTTTTTCCCCTTATAAACCACAAAAATCACCTGGAAAGCAAACACTCAGATTTGCAATAAGGACAGAAATGGAGAACACATTTCTTCCTTCTTTTCTCACTCCAGGGATGTTTTTGGCTCAAACAATAAGTGATTGAAGAAACAGATTTCTCCACTGAGCGAGATAAAAGTTCTTTGATCTCTGAGAGACTCTTGTTTGCTTTCTGTGCCAAGAGCTATTAAATAGATTCCAAGTTCAAGTGTCTCCCAGGGACCCTAAGCATTTCTAGGGTTTCCCACCCTTTCTTCTCAGCTGTGAGTGATGGATTTAATCAACGTCTCAGACAACTTGTGGTATAAAAAGAATATCTAGCCTCAAACAAGGGGGCAGGTCTTTTTTTGTGTGTGTGGGAACGCAAAGATTCTCTCAGGGGAAAAAATATAATAAAATAAATTAATCCCAATAGACTCAGCCATTTCTGTGCCCTCCCAGTTATAACTCACTTGTTCCATACACTATGTCTACACTGTAATTCTCCTCACAGCACCTATGCTATGAAATCCCTTACATATACAATAACAGAAGTATCCAAAGGCAATTGCCAACCTCTCTCCAGTTTTCCTAACAGGATCCTAAGCTAACTAGTTACTTACTCTTCTCTTCTGGCCCAGGGCCCTCCAGCCCCATTTTTCTCAACTGATCTTTCAAGAAAAGAAAGATTTCTCAAGAAAGGAAACCTCAGTATCTGTTTGCTCTGGCTAATCCACAATTTGGCCATCATAAATGGCTTTGTTGTTGTTGTTTAGTCGATAAGTTGTGTCTGACTCTTTAAGACCCCATGGACTGTGGTCCGCCAGGCTCCTCTGTCCATGGGATTTCCCAGGGAAGAATACTGGAGTGGATTGTCATTTCCTTCTCCAGGGTATCTTCCCAATGCAGAGATCACACCTATGTCTCCTGCATTGGCAGGCAGATTCTTTACCATTGAGTCACGAGGGAAGTCTGAAAATGTGCTTGATTTCTTCTCCATAGAGACAGAGAATAGCTTGTCATCATGACTGGTCAGTTCTGATCTCTGTGAAAAGAAGTCTTACTGCTCTGGGTCTCCAGTCCTCCTTCAGGAGACTGTGTGCAGGTTGGCAGAGTGGATGGGGATTCCCGGCTCAGAGACTGACAGCCTGGTGCCATTTAATGCCATAGAGTGACCCTGGACCAGTCACTTAGCTCTTCTGTGCTTTCCTCATGGGTTGGTTTTGAAATGAAATGATATCATCCACCCAGGAGTCAGACAGTGCAGGTGAAAACATCAGCTATTAGTGACAACAGTGATCTCTGAAAATGCAGCTCTGGGATGAGTTCCAAAAGGGCTCACCCTACACTTCCCCTGGGTTAAACACATCTCCCCCATGTGCTGGGCGTGCCTCCTGGCCCAGCGCAGACAGGAAACCCAAGAGGAGGCAGCTGGGAGGGCTGAGGTTCACTTCTTCCTCTCTCAGCTCCTCTCCTATGAGGTGAGGGAGTAAGTGGGAGGTTGAGGGTTGGCCTGGATGTGTGAACTGTATGGTCCTTTTACTGGGCAAACATAACAATAAGGGAAATGGCATGTCTCCTCCCCAACTCTGGTTTGCAGGTGGCAAGCCTGCTGCAGTCAGAAACTATCTTTGATTCTATTTGGTGAGAACCAGACTGAAAATGAAGATACACAACTTGCCCAGGTTTATCATAAAAATGACCATCAACCAAGACAGAAATCTGTTTTCAGGAGGCCAGAAACCAAGGCATCAGCAAGGTTGGCTCCTCCTGGAGCCGCTGAGGGAGAATTGTTCCTTTCCTAGCTCCTGGTGATTCCTGAGAATCTCTGGTGTTTCTTGACTCACAGATGCATCTATCTTAACTAATTGCATCTACAAAGACTCCACTTCCCAATAAGGTCACCTTCTGAGGTCCCAAGGAGACAGGAATTTGGGGGTATGGAGGCACTATTCATATTACCACAGAAGGCAACCCAGAAGAAATCAGAACCAAGAGGAGGAGGGAGGACTCTCAAAGGTATCCTTTGGGTACCTGGATCCAGCTATACCTGCAACCAACCCCACGATCAAACTCTGTGAATGACGAGTCCATCAGGTTTCATGGACCCCTTTCAAAGCAGATTGGAGTTGGACTTCTGACACATGTAACTCAGAATCCTGATTAAATCGATCTGAGATAAGCTTGGAAGGAGGCCAAGGGATGCAGTTCAGCTTCTGAGTCCATGTCGCCCCTAGCAGAGTACAGCCAACTACAGCATGGAAACACGCTCTGTAGTGGTTTGGTAAAGACTGAGAACGTGGTGTGTCTCACAGAGAAGTGGGGCCTCACTGGGCTCTCTTGGGGAAGAAGGTTGAGCAGGTACCTGGTCATAAGGGTATCTCCAGGTGAATCATCACCTGGACGTGATGCAGGTGAGCTAAGCAGGCAGCGGTACCTGTTTCCACAAGGGAGAGTAGGGAAAAAATCATGATGCTGGATGTACACTGAAAGTGAGAGCAAAGTCGCTCAGTCCTGCCCGACTCTTTGTGATCCCAGGGACTATAGCCTACGAGGTCCCTCCATCCATGGAACTTTCCAGGCAAGAGTGCTGGAGTAGGTTGCCGTTTCCTTCTCCAGGGGATCTTCCTGACCCAGGGATTGAACCCGGGTCTCCAGCACTGCAAGCAGACGATTTTACCGTCTGAGCCAACGGGGATGTACAGTGGACGAATAAAATTCAGCTCTGGGCAAAACTAATCAACCTGATCAATGTTTGGTAGGGGGGTGGGAGTGGTTAGCTCTGTCACCATGGCAACAGGTTTGGACTTGTACATTTAGAAGAGAAGAGTAGACAAGAGAGCCAGAGATATGACCCTTTTCCTACCATCCCTGTTGTATCATTTTCATTTAAGGCCATTGTAGCAGTGCCCTGCCAGGCACATTAAATGGTGGGGGCGGGGGAATGCCCAGCATCTGGTACACTGAGTAGGTAACATCTCAAATCCCAGAATTACCCTGAGTATTGGGAGGAATACAATGGGAAGGAGACAATGCTGCCTACAACATTTGCATTCAACTTGTGTGTGTGTGTGTATGTGTGTGCGCGCGCACGCACGTGATTAGTCATGTTTGAATCTTTGTGACTGTGTGGACTGTAGCCTACCAGGCTCCTTTGTCCATGGGATTTCCCAGGCAAGAATACTGGAATGGGTTGCTGTTTCCTTCTCCAGGGATTCTTCCCGACCCAGGGATCGAACCTGTGTCTCTTGAGTCCCCTACATTCCCAGGTGAATTCTTTACCACTGTGCCATCTTAGCTGAGTTACTAAGTGATGGATGGAAAGTAGACTGGACCACCTTTGACCAGTGCACTTGAGTCTGTTGGTTGGAAGACCTGGCAATGGAGATGACATCAAGGAATGAGCAGGCTTCCCGTGCCTGGGTCTGACTACTTAGCTCTGTGGCCATGTCCTGCATTTACGAGTATAAATCATATTAATATTATTCTGTTAACATTATGAGAATCAATCAATATAGAGAGTTAATAATAGTACAGTTGACCCTTGAACAACATAGGGATTGGGGCACTAACCACTTCATAGTAAAAAACCCAGGTATAACTTAGAATCTGCCTTTCATATCAGTGGTTCCTCCAAATTTGAGGATTGAATCCTTGGATTCAACCAAACTCTGGATGATGTACTGTAGTATTTACTCCTGAAGATCATTAGTGTATAAGTGGACCTGCATAGTTTGCACCTGTGTTGTTCAAGGGTCAACTGTATTTAAAAATATAATTTAATAGCATTAATTAGATAGCAATTACATCACCACATAATTAATGTAAATGATTAATAATAGTATTCGGCGGCAGCAACATTAAAATGTAAAGATTTGTTCTCAGACGCTCACAACAGCACTATTCACAATAGTCAGCAGGTGGAAATGGACTTCCCTGGTGGTTCAGTGGTTAAGAATGCCTCACAATGCAGGGGACTTGGGTTCGATCCCTGGGCAGGGAACTAAGATTCCGTATGCCTTGGAGCAACTAAACCCAAATGCCGCAACTACTGAGCACACACGCCACACCTAGAGTCCGTGCGTTGCAAGGAAAAGATCCCACATGATGCAACAAAGATCCCGAGTGCCACAACTAACACCCGATGCAGCCAAATCAATAAGCTAATTAATTTTAAAAGAGGTGGAAACACCCAAAATGTCCATCTGATGGGTGGATAAACAAAGTGTGCTAAATCCACACAATGCAGTATTATCCAGTCATAAAAAGGGGTGCAAAACTGCTACCTGCTACAATAGGAATGAACCTTGAAATCATTATGCTACATAAAAGAAACTCTACATAAAGGTTACAAGTTGTATGAATCTTTCTATATGAGACACCCAGGAGCAGTGAATCCACAGAGTTAGAAGGTAGATTAATGGATGTTAGGAGCTGGGGGAGGGGGGACCGGGGAACAAGTGGTCATGGATATCCATGGGCTTCTAGGGTGAAGAAAACCTTTTGAAACTAAAGAGAGGTGATGGTTACACACACACTTGATGCCACTGAATTGTACATTTTTAAAAGGTTAATTGTATGTTGTGAGAATTTCACCTCAATTTGAAAAAATACACGTGTCAGTGCTTACTCTGTGCTATGAATTTCTGGCTGACAAAGATCCTGAGACTCTGTGAGGAGAGGTAATTTACCAAATGTCACAGAGGTAAAAGAAAAAAAAAAAAAAACAAGATGCACATCCTTCTTTTCTTCTGGCTCCTGATTTCTGGGTGTGACTGCCAAACACAAAAATTCAGGGCAGCTCTGAATCCACACCTCTTCCATCCCTGCCTGCTGTCACAGGGAACAGATAACAACAAAAGTGGGTGGGGGGAGATCCTTCCCTTGCTGGAGTGAAGACCCCCTCAAGTGTCTGCTGGGTCTTCTGTCATCACAGATCCACCAGATATTCCAAAAGACTTGTTGCCTCCCAGCACAAAGATGACAATGATCTCTGTCACCACAGCTGGAGGAAATGGCTTTTCATCACACTTTTCAAATGCCATCTTCCCCTGTGGGGACCAAGAGAGGCAAGGTATTGGACCTATGAGCTAATTAGTTCACATGAAGGGAGATCTCAGTCCAAGGGGATGAGACAGAGAAGATTCCTAGCATCTCTGGCAGAGTTGTCCAAAGAGCCTCTGAAGACACCAGGAAGCAAATCTAAAAATCAGCCACCCCCTGAGGATAAGAATGGCAGTTAACAGGCTCCCATCTGCCCCCATCCTCTCTGTCTGCTTCCTATTGGTGAGATGGCAGCCTCTCTGAGTTCATACCAAGACACACTTGACATTCTTCCCTGTCCTTACATCCATCCAACAAAGCTTTCTTGAGCGCCAACTTGCCCAACAAATTCAGTCTCTTATACACTGGCCCCTGTGTCCCTTTGATTACCTTCCACAGGACCTGTTGGACCAGAATGCCAAAAAGTGAATGAATTTCCAGAGCATAATTTACAAGATCTAAAAGGAAAAAAAAGGATCGGAGGAGGACAGGATATTTGATAAGACTCAGAAACACATAGAAGAAACCAAACTTATTCACTGAGGTTTAAGTGGAAGAGGAAATTGCCTGAGCTCCTGAGATGGAAAATGGTGGAAGTTTCTGGAGGGCAGTGCCCTGGTCAACAAGATGCTGGATATAAGAGCTTAGATGATGTCAAGAGAGCCCTCAAGGCTGCTTCCATCTGGGTGGTCACCAGTGGCCCCAAAATTCACACCTCAGGTGAAAAAAAAATGCATTTCCTAATTGTTGCAGACCAAGTCCCAGGCCTTTTATTCGTCGCCTCTGATTGGCCCCACTCTGAGGAGCCACCAACCCATGAACAAGTCACTAACCCCTATGAGATACTCCACTTTCATTGGCTGGGCCAGTCATGTGGCTGCCCCCAGAGCTTGGGCATTAGAACCCTCGTACTGAGGGACTCAGAACAAGGAAGGGCATTACCACACACACCCCACCCCACCCCCCACCAAGAGGTGATGATTTATTGTAAAGAGGGCAGTGACTTCTGGGTCAGGAAAATCCACTAAGGGGAAGGAGTGGATGGGAAGGAGGGCATTTCACACGTGACCCAGACTCACAAACCAAGGGCATGAGATTAACAGAACTGGGGAATCTGGAGTTCTTCAGAATCCTGATGTCAGCAAGAAATGCACCAGGAACATTCATTTCAAAAAGAAACGGAAAAGTCAAAATGCCATTAAGAGATAATACAGATTTTGCTTTCCTTAATTATTAATAGACATCGAGGAATAATTTAGAGTTATATTAAAAGTGGATGAAGGAGTTCATAATACATTTGGGTCACAGGAGATTATGGAAATAGCTGGCCTCATTTTCATGTCACCTGATAGAAATTTATCCTGCAAAACAATTGTGAAATGTAATAATGTACGTTAAAATATGGGCCCCTGATAGCTTTGTTATTTTTTTTTTCCAAATTCTGAGAGCTGGAGCTTAGAGCTTTATGTTCAGATGATTTGAGCATCTTAATATCAAATTTAAGAATGTACTCAAAAATTCCTAAATTTCTAAGACACATTTCATCCCCCAGGTGGGGTGAATATGTGTACATTTGATTACTCAGTCTCCTGTCTATTTCCTTGATAGCACCCTGAGTGGGGAGGATATAACCCCTCCTCCATTCCATCCAGTCTATGTGAAAAAGTAAGTCCACCAGGCTGCCAGGGTCCCTGAAAGCTGCCTTCCTCTCATGGTGCCATATACTCAGTGGTGGGCATGTGGTCCAACTGGGATCAACTGGATGGATTCTAGTCAAAGCCTTTGAATCTTAAAGATGCCAGAAAGAAGGGGATTATTCATTCCAGTCATGATGAAAGATTTCAATTCCTTTCTTCCTTCAATTTCTGTAATAACAATTTGGCGTTATCCATCATCTCCTCAATGCCAAGGGCCAACCCATATCCTCTTTGCTTATAACAGCCAGAGCTGTTACTTTGCTTATAGTCAAAGAACCCTAGCTCACCCAACAGTTAATCAAACTAAAGCATCCACACTTTTCCAACATACCAACTATGCTGGAATTTGAATAGACAGGAATGTGGAAGAAGAAGGAAAAAAAAAACAAAAAACCACATCTCCTATTTCTAGAAAAACTTAACTTTTTGAAAACCCTTTTCTGAGTCCTTTTGGGCCACTATAACAAAGCAGTACAGTCTAGACAGCTTATAAACAGCAGGTATTTATTTCTCCTGGTACCAGAGGCTGGCAGTTCAAGATCAGAGGGATCCATGGCTAGCTTCTGGTGAGTTTTCCCCATTGTCCACATATGGTGGAAGAAGCCAGAGAGTTTTATGAAATCTCATTCATAAGGGCACTAACCCCATTTGTGAAGGCCCCACCCTTATGGCCTAATCACCTCCCAAAGGTCCCACTTTCTAACACCATCAGCTTAGAGGTTAGGATTTCAATGTTTGAATTTTGGCTGGATGCAAACATTCAGGCCACTGCAGCCCACATTAATTCTTTCATTTCTGCTTTTCTCCCAAACCTCAGTCATAATCCATTATGGGAAATCCATACATGGGAAAACCGTGGTTGAATTCAAGTGAGCGGAGTCCTCTTCTTCCATTCAAGTCTTTCTTGAAGGCTTCAGAAACCAGAACACTAATAACAACTACCTATTTGCCACAGAAATCCTGTGTCACATAAACATTACATTTCATACAATCATTAGATCTTTCTTTAGCCTTACAAAAAAAAAAAATCACGAAAGGAAAAGCAGAAACCCCCAAACTGCACAATGGAATTTCTTCACAAGGCAAAGAGGTGAGTGTTCTAAGTTGACATCTTTACTTCTAAACCTTTTAAATTGAAGTCAATAGGACAGAAGCTTTTCTTGGGATCATTCTAAAATAAGAGTCACATCATAATTAGCAACATCACCAGGCTACTGTCGGGTCAAGACACTGTCCACAGACGAAAACACAAATGTTCAGGATCAAACTGGACATTTCTGCCAGCAGTCAGCATAGTCTTCAAAAATCTCCAGACACAGAAGAAGCTGGCATTACATTTTCTCTGAAATAGGCTGGGGGAGTCTTCTTAACATAAACAATTTGCAAATGGCAACTCTTCAGATAGCTGTGGGGAGGTCTTGTTTTTAATCACCAGCCAATTCTTCCATTAGAGCATAAGATAATGATGTTTAAATGTCATCTAATGCCCACCGTTTAACAGCTGTGGTTTCGTCATTTCAGATAATTTAATTTTGAACGGAAAAAAAAAAAAAAAGCCACAAAAACCACAACATGAAGCCGCAAAATCATCTAAAGTTCAGTGAAAACTTGAAGTTTTAAGATTGCATTCAACTTTCAGACTTGATAGTGACTGCAGGATTCAGGCCTTCTGGGGGTGGGGCTTGGGCAATCTGGGGGAAAGAATGGTCAAGATGGGGGCTACATGGGGACTTCCCTGGCAGTCCAGTGGTTAAGGTTCCATGCTTCCAATGGAGGGAGCACAAGTTCAATCCCTGGTTGGGGAACTAAGATCCTGCATGGCCCATGGCACTGCCAAAACATAGAAAATAAGGAAATAATATTCAAAGATGGGAGCCATATGCAAATCATTAAAATGTTACCTGTTTTTGTCTCTTTCTCCTCACTAATAAAACCCTCCCTCTTGAGACTGAGATATCGCATATGATGCTTCCAAGGAAGGACTGGTTTCAAGAATGGGATGAAGGCAAACCCCACATCCCACCCTTTGCTGGGGATGACCCCACTGGCCATCAGCCCTTCTCTTACCCCCATCCGTGACAACTCCACACTGCAAAATGGTTCACATCACTGCCAGATTAGAATGTGCCCTCCAGCCACATTCCACATCCAAACCAGCCTTTCTTCCTATCCATGCTGCCCTACTTAAGGCACCCTTTGTAACCCAACTGGCCGAATTCACTCTTCTCCACCTCTTAACCTTCACGTCTAGAGGATCTTTGAGTGGAAACTGTCTGAAGTGACCACTGAAGCAAGACTTTTGAATTTTGCAAGAAAAATTCCCCATCATGGTTCCATGTCTGCTGATGCTTTCTCCTCAAAGAGATTATATTCTAGGCTTCCAGAAGGCTGTTTCTAATGCTTACACACACTCATGTATGTGCACGTGCAGACAATGCTCTCTCCCACATACAATTTTAGCAAATGCCATTTCTGCATCCTTATGGAGGCTCATCCATCCTACATTTGCTCTCAGGTGCAGAAAAAAGAAAAGGGATGTGTTTATCCTCTCCACAACTCTTGGTCATGAAGCAACAGTTAGAACTGGACATGGAACAATAGACTGGTTCCAAATCGGAAAAGGAGTATACTGTCACCCTGCTTATTTAACTTATATGCAGAGCACATCATGCAAAATGTTGGACTGGATGAAGCACAAGCTGGAATCAAGATTGCTGGGAGAAATATCAATTACCTCAGATATGCAGATGACACCACACTTATGGCAGAAAATGAAGAAGAACTAAAAAGCCTCTTGAGGAAAGTGGAAAAGTTGGCTTAAAACTCAACATTCAGAAAACTAAGAACATGGCATCTGGTCCCATCAGTCAGTCAGTCAGTCAGTCAGTTCAGTGGCTCAGTCGTGTCCGACTCTCTGCGACCCCATGAATCGCAGCATGCCAGGCCTCCCTGTCCATCACCAACTCCTGGAGTTTACTCAAACTCATGTCCATCAAGTCAGTGATGCTATCCAGCCATCTCATCCTCTGTCGTCCCATTCTTCTCCTGCCCCCAATCCCTCCCAGCATCAGGGTCTTTTCCAATGAGTCAACTCTTTGCATGAGGTGGCCAAAGTATTGGAGTTTCAGCTTCAGCATCAGTCCTTCCAATGAACACCCAGGAATGATCTCCTTCAGGATGGACTGGTTGGATCTCCTTATAGTCCAAGGGACTCTCAAGCGTCTTCTCCAACACCACAGTTCAAAAACATCAATTTTTCGGTGCTCAGCTTTCTTCACAGTCCAGCTCTCACATCCATACATGACCACGGGAAAAACCATAGCCTTGACTATCACTTCATGGCAAATAGATGGGGCAACAATGGAAACAGTGACAGACTTTATTTATTTTTCTTGGGGGGGTGCCTACAAAATTACTGCAGATGGCGACTGCAGCCATGAAATTAAAAGACGCTTACTCCTTGGAAGAAAAGTAATGACCAACCTAGACAGCATATTAGAAAGCAGAGACATTACTTTGCCAACAAAGGTCCATCTAGTCTAAGCTATGGTTTTTCCAGTAGTCATGTATGGATGTGAGAGTTGGACTATAAAGAAAGCTAGCGCCAAAGAATTGATGCTTTTGAACCATGGTGTTGAAGAAGACTCTTGAGAGTCCCTTGGACTGCAAAGAGATCTAACCAGTCCATCCTAAAGGAAATCAGTCCTGAATATTCATTGGAAGGCCTGATGCTGCAGCTGAAACTCCAATTCTTCGGCCACCTGATGCAAAGGACTGACTCATTAGAAAAGACCCTGATGCTGGGAAAGATTGAAGGTGAGAGGAGAAGGGGATGACAGAGGATGAGATGGTTGGACGGCATCACCAACTCAATGGACATGAGTTTGAGTAAACTCCAGGAGTTGGTGATGGACAGGGAAACCTGGCATGTTGCAGGCTTCACAAAGTAAGACACGACTGAGCAACTGAACTGAACTCAACATGACCTCTGGAGACAAAAACTGCATCAGCTGACTTTCATACATAACAAAACACCTCAACACTTACTTGGCTCAAAACAATGACTGGGGTATTTATTTTATTTTTTTAGTATTCTGAAGTATGACGGCGGGCTTCCCAGAAGGTGCAGTGGTAAAGAATCTGACTGCCAATACAGGAAACACAAGAGGTGCAATTTCGATCCCTGAGTCAGGGAGATCCTCTGGAGGAGGGTATGGCAACCCACTCCAGTATTCTTGCCTGGAGAATCCCATGGACTGAGGAGCCTGGTGGGCTACAGTCCATGGGGTCACAAAGAGTGGGACATAGTTGAGCTTCACACACACACAGTATGAAGCTTTTAGTTTCTTCTTCTGTTTTCTTTTTGACCACGCCACGTGGGACATGGAATCTTTGTGCCCTGACCAACGATCGAACGTGGGTCCCCTGCTTGGAAGCATGGAGTCTTAACCACTGGACCACCAAGGAAGTCCCTGGCCAGGGTATTTAGCTCACGATTCTGGGCTCTGCTGGGCTCATGCATCGGTCTGCAGTGACTGTCAGGCTAGTTGGGACCAGCTGGTCAAGAGTAACCTTAGCCGGGAAGATCCTCTCTGGCCTCTCACCTTCCAGAGGGTTCCAGGAGAGTGGCAGATGCATGCAAAATCTCACAAGGTCTCAGATCCAAACTGACAGGCACACCATCACTCTGATCACGTTCTCTCAGCCATCACAAGGCCAGCTACATTCAGATGTAGGGAGATGCGACTCCGCCTTGGGACGGAAGAGGCTACAAGATGGTGCACATGCCAGGAGGTAAGGAGAACAGTGGCCGACTTTGTAATCTACTGTGACAACTAGTGATGCAAATAAATGACCCATGTGCAGACTTCCCCTGATGCCTAAGGTTCAGGACCGACTTCACATCCCTCTCTGTTGTTGTTCAGTCACTCAGTCATGTCCTACTCTCTGCAACCCCATGGACTGCAGCATGCCAGGCTTCCCTGTCCTTCACTATCTCCCAGAGTTTATTCAAACTCATGTCCATTGAGTTGATGATGGCATCCAACCATCTCATTCTCTGTCATCCCCTTCTCCTCCTGCCTTCAATCCTTCCCAGCAGTCAGGGTCTTTTCCAATGAGTTGGCTCTTCCCATCAGGTATCCAAAGTACTGCAGCTTCAGATTCAGCATCAGTCCTTCCAATGAATATTCAGGGTTGATTTCCTTTAGGATTGACTGGTTTGATCTCTTTGTTGTCCAAGGGACTCTCACGAATCTTCTCTAGCACCACAATTCAAAAGCATCAGTGCTTTGGCACTCAGCCTTCTTTATGGTCCAACTCTCACATCCGCACATGACTACTAGAAGAATCATAGCTTTGACTAGATGGACCTTTGTTGGCAAAGTGATGTCTTTGCTTTTTAATACACTGTCTAGGTTTATCATAGCTTTCCTTCCAAGGAGCAAGAGTCGTTTAATTTCATGGTCCCTGTCACCGTCTGCAGTGATTTTGGAGCCCAGAAATATAAAATCTGTCACTGCTTCCACTTTTTCCCCATCTATTTGCCATTAAGCAATGGGCCCCTTTCTACTTATCAGTAACTGGATGAATAATCATGCTTAGATTGTCCAATGACTACACAGCTGGGAGTCATTTTAAGAGACCAGCTTGAAAATTTCCAGCAGGTATGACTATGATCGTTTGCCCTCTCTTCCCAAAGGAAGAAAACGTTGGGAGTCAGGGTCAGAAACACTGGATCTCTGTGTTGATTTATTCTCAGAATATAGGCCCCTGAACTCCCACCGTGAAGAGTCTGAGGGGCCACTTTGGGAAGGAGGGAAACTCAGAGTTGACCTGAGACTGGGTTGAAGCCACTAAAAGCTTGAACCTGTTATCACTGATAAGTTTTGTATGCCTGCTACATAGTATCCTTTTGTTTCAGAAAAACAAATTTCCTTTTGCTTAAAAGACAGGTACACAGAATGATTCTTTCTATTCAACACCCATAAGAAGAAACTTGAACCCACATGGTCTAGTGAAATAATACAATTTGGACTTCATCAATGCCCTCACAGCCAAGTAATGAATGGATACAGGTCCCAAGGCCTTGAAAGGCAAAGCTGTGCTCTCTTCTGCCTCTTGTCCCATCGCTGATTTATTGATTCCCGCTGAGGTTGGAGAGTATCAGCTTGAAGGTGGGGAGAGGGGGGTTCCCATATTGTTCTAGGGTCCAAAAGTGGTCCCAAAGGTATTGATGAAGGGACTTTATTTGGAGGTATTTATAAATGGAGGGCTTCCCTGGTGGCTCAGTTGGTAAAGAATCCACCTGCAATGCAGGAGACCCTGGGCTCGATCCCTGGGTTGGTAAGATCCCCTGGAAGAGGGCATGGCAACCCATTCCAGTATTCTTGCCTGGAGAATCCCCATGGACAGAGGAATCTGGTGGGATGCAGTCCATGGGGTCCCAAAGAGTTGGACACGACTGAGCAACTAAGTACATATTTATAAATGGATACAGGAAGGGGACCAAGAGGTCTACCAATCAAGTTTTAAAAATAGGTTCTTAGAATAGCTTATCTGGACCAACCCCACCCAACTCTAGACCAACACTCAGCCCATGAAACTTCAGTGCAATAAAGCATTTCACAAGTATGGAGTTCCAGGTTTGGAAGCTTGGGTATTGCGTCATGTGGGTATATTTCACCTCTCAGTTACAAACTTCTTGAGGAAGTGTCAGCGTCACTCAACACTCCCTGCTCCCCCTTAGCACCCCCTACAGCAGCCTGTACAAAGTAGATGCTCAATAAATTTCTTAGTCAGTTGCGACACAAGACGCATGATACCTCTTGCCTTGGCTTTACTAGAGTAACAATTACATCCTCTGGACAAAGCAAGGTATCTAAGCTCCCAGGGGCATTTAGAGACATGCCAGGGAAGAACAAAAAAGTCAGTCAGAGGAATCCCTCTGAAAACAGGGTCTCAGAGCTGCAAAATGACCAAGAAATCTGATTTTGTATGCACCACCACTGCTTGCCTGCAGAACATACATGACTCCATTCAACGTGTTAGACAAGACAATAATATGACCAGCCAACCCTACAGATGACACTTGTCACTTCCTTCCACAAACTCTGAGGTCATTTGGTACCGACAACAAATAATATAAAGAATAAAATGTTTTCTCCCAGACTCCTCTGACAGGCACTTTGCTAGGTCCCAGGACATCAATGTCAGGTTCAAAGATGGGTGAGTTTTTGACATGCCCAAGTGCCATCACTTACTCATTGGTTAGCCACCTCAGTGGGCACCATTCAGATGAGGAATCCTCTGCTGGATCTATTCTACATCTGTTTACCAAATCAAGGGAAATTAAATGGACCCCTTTCCTCTGATCCTTGTGAATTTCTTTCCTCTTTTGGTAGTGACGGTGGTATATGAAATCAAGTAGATTCAAAATATAGATACTACTGTCTTATACAGGCTTGCATGCATGCTCAGTCATGTCCAACACTTTGCGACCCCATGGGCTATAGCCCACCAGGCTCCTCTGGTCATGGGACTGTCCCAGCAAGAATAATGGAGTGGGTAGCCATTCCCTTCTCCAGGGGATCTTCCCGACCCAGGGACTGAACCTGGGTCTCTTGCATTGCAGGCAGATTCTTTACCATCTGAGCCACCAGGGAAGCCCCCTGGTGGAGACATTGCTTTAAGTGACAGTGATGACACAATGAAACACTCAAGTCATATCTTTCATTTCCTAGCAGGTGTCTTTGAATCAAACTCTTTCTCTCTGGGTGAAGAATAGATTTTTCCCCCTTTCATTTGCTTTGCAAAATATAGTAGGTATAAAACTTATATATAATATATGCATACACACACAAACGTATGTGTGTGTGTGTGCACGTGTATACAGCATGTGTATTATGGAATTTTATATAATGTACTTTACATGTATATGTTTGTGTATATATACATATGCATGCTAAGTCACTTCAGTTGTGTCCTACTCTTTGCGATGACCCTACGGATTGTAGCCTGCCAGGCTCCTTTGTCCATGGGATTCTCCAGGTAAGAATACTAGAGCAGGTTGTCATTTCCTCCTCCAGGGGATCTTCCTGATCCAGGGATCGAGCCTGCATCTCCTGGGGCTCCAGCGTTGAGAGGCAGATTCTTTACCACTGAGCCACTTGGGAAACCCACCATCTTATAAGTGATGGTCAGTTCTTTGAAAATCAAGGCAAGGGACTTCCCTGGTGGCCAGTGGTTGGGAACTCCATGCTTTCACTGAAGGGGGCACGGGTTTGATCCCTGGTCGGGGAAGTAAGATCCTGCCAAAAAAATAGGAAAAAAATATGGCAAACACCCAGGCTCTGGGAGAAACATGGTTCCCAGGGCAGAAGCATGACAACATCTTGTGGATGCTGGGGCCAGAGGAAGAGAGGAGCGCACTAGACAGGCAGGTCACAGAATAACAAAAGTGTTTAAAAAGTCTCTGGATGCAAGTCAAGGGACTCATAAAACAGGGCGACATTTTTTTTTCCAGGCAAGGCTTTACTGGGACTCCTGTTGCACAGAGGGGAAGAAGAACAAATAACAGGTTCCCTTACTCCCTCACTCCCTAAGTGGGGGAGCTGGTTCCTTACATGGAGTAAAGGTAAGGGTGTGCTCAGGGGTTGGGCCGGAGCGGTGGCTTAGGCGGTCTCCCCACCCCTTAGGTGGTGTTGTGTGCATGCTCAGTACCCTGCTTTCCTTGGTGGTGGTGCTGGTTTAGTCACTAAGTCATGTCCGACTCTTGTGACCCCACGGACTGTAGCCTGCCAGGCTCCTCTGTACATGGGATTCTCCAGGCAACACTGGAGTGGGTTGCCATTTCCTTCTCCATGATTTTGCTTAGGGAGATTATTTTTTCATCTTTATTTATTTAGCTGCAATGTATCTTAGTTGCAGCACCAGCACGCGGAGTCTTAGCCACTGAACCACAAGGAAGTCCCAGGAGACTTGTTTTAAGGGTCAACTGTGGACCCCAACACAGAAGCGTGGCAGGAACCAGAAGTAAGGATGCGGATATCAGCTGGACAAGCCACAACTGGCTCAGGTCTCTCTATTCTGCTCCGTTTCCATCTCTATTTCAGTCTTGACTCTGGCTGTTTCTCTCTATAGTCTCTGTTTTCAAGCTCCAGCCCCACCTCCAACCTCTTCCATCTTCCATGGTCCCTGAGTCTGGATATTAGCATCCCTCCACTGTAAATCAAGCCTGGTATCCACCCAAATCCCGGATTTCTAAGAGAGAAGCATCTTCATAATCCACCCGGACACAGACGTTCACACCTGCTAGTTTGAATGGATGGGGGACCAGAAATGGAAGTGCTCCATTATCTCTCCCAGGGGTAGGACTCTCAGTGAAAAGATGTCACTGTAACCCAGGTAAACATCCCGAAGTATGACTCTCAGAACTGCTATAAAAATTCTGTCCATAAGAGAAAGAACGCAAGACATAGGAGGACATGCTGGTAGGGACTTCTCTGTCCTTCTCATCATAGTCTCTCCTCCAAGAAGGAAAACAGTGAGCTCCTGATCTTCAGGAAGGTCCCAGATTCAAGGAAGATGAGCTGATGAAGCCAAAACCTGAGCCAACACTCTCGCCTCCTCCTCCCTCTGTGGTCACCAAGAACCTAGTGAGGAAACGCTGAGTTTTCTCAATGTTTTGACCTCAGAGGCTTGTCTCTGAAAACACAAGGAGCCCAGCCTGGTGCTTTGTGATTACCTAGAGAGATGGGAAGGGGGTGGGCGGAAGGGAGGCTCAAGAGGGAGGGGGTATATGTAGAGTTATGACTGATTCAAGTTGTTGTACAGCAAAAACCAACACAACAGTGTAAAGCAATTATCCTCCAATTAAAAAATAGCTAAATAAAAAGAACAAATGCTGCAACTTTTAGTTTAAGTAATAAAACAGTAATAGACACTGGAATTTAAAATACTCCTAAATAAAGTGATGTTAAAGTTTAAAAAAGAAAAACAATGGAATGCTTCTCAGAAGGCTTCAAGAGAAGCTCAGTCCCAATCAACCCACGGACCTTGACTAAATCTTGTCCCAATCTCCTTAGTAACCCGTTATTCATAAATTTGCCTGAAAGCTTACTCCTGCTCTTACCCTCCTGAGTTGTGTATTTTGTACACTGTGTGTATGTGCTAAGTCACTTCAGTCGTATCTGACTCTGTGTGACCCCATGGAATGTAGCCCACCAGGCTTCTCTGTTCTCCAGGCAAGAATACTGGAGTGGGTTGCCATACCCTCCTCCAGGGGATCTTCCCATGCCAGGGATCGAACCCATGTCTCTTATGTCTCCTGAATTGGCAGGTGTGTTCTTTACCACTAGCACCACCTGGGAAGCCCTTTTCTTCACTCTAGACACTGTCATATTAATCTAACCTGACACTCACTTCCTGTTCTGGGTCTCCAGGCACCAAACTCCTGGCCCCTTGAGGTTCGGCTTTTGCATACCCAACTCCATGCTGACACCTTAGGGTTATGTGACCCCACCTCCAGTCACATGGTGGGGAATATCCATAGGGTTCCACAGAAATCCAAGGATTTCAGCCACATCGGAAACCACATCCCATGGAGTTAAGACCCAAAGGGAGGTCCTGGGCTCCAGACAGCTCTGGGAATGTGGCTGTGAGATTTCACGGATCTTCAGGTCATGTTCTACATGAATACAACCCAACTACACACATTTGCCTGATGCTCTGCAACCCTTTACCAAATGTTGCCTCTACTTAAGAAGCTGCATCTTTCAGTAACCTATGATTAAACCATAATGGAAAAGAAAATTTTAAAAAAATGTGTATGTATGTATAATTAAGTCCCTTTGCTGTACAGCAGAAATTAACATGGCATTGTAACTCAACTATACTTCAATTAAAGAACAAGAAATTGCATCTTCCCTCACTTCTTAGAAGAGGCAATAACCACTTCCCTACGTATCTGTTTTTCTCTGTGTGTCTCTGTCCCTCTTGTCAACCTCTCTCTCTCTCTCACACACACACCCTCTTACATCTGGTGTCTCTGTACTTGCACCATCATCTCATTCTACTTAAAAGCATCTCAGCTGCTACTCCTCCCCTAACTGCCCAATTCTGTAGGCGTTACTTAACCCAAATGGAAAGTCTGGCTGGACCAGCTCATCTTTTCAAGCCTAGCACCCAAATATCCACTCGCTGTCCTGGGATCAGGTGCTTCTTGTCATCAAACCAGTTCTGGCTTCAGGCAGAAGAATGAAAATCACGTGGTATGAAATGTGGATGTCCTCACATCAGGCTCTGAGGATGCACAGAGCCCCCGGGAAAGAGTCGGAAGCATGGTGAATCTCATGACCAATCAACATCTCCGGCACAAACCATTCTGAGTTTTCAGAAAACAGTCAAAGACCCCAAGTGATAGTTAAAGGCAAACGCTGGACACAGGACCAAGTCAGGATATGTGGACTTCATTATTAACATCATCATTAATCGCCACGAGGAATCTCTCATTCATCCCACAAATGTTTATGCAGTTGTTCTCAGCATTAAATGCCGTGCTTACAATAAACCCAACCCCACACTGGGGAAATAACAGTAAATCACACTGATCCAACCCCTGTTCCCACAGAGCTTCAAGTTAAACGAGGCAGCATACACTGACACATGTACACGCTGGGTAAGTCCTGTGAGGGTGTGTTTCTGGTGATCAAACAGGGACCCTGGTCCTCTCCTGCCTGGGAAAAAAAGTTCCCTGAAGAAGTGAGATGAGGTCCCAGTTGTGAGTAGGTATGGGTCCGAGAGGGCTTTACCCTTATCTGCAGTCTTGAAAGACCAAGAGAAGGGCTTCCTTTATTATTTACAAGATTAAAATTAATTTAAGAATAAATAGGAAGTTCCTTGGGAAATAACCATTCCCTGGTGGTCCAGTGGTTAAGAACCCATCTGCCAATGCAGGGGGCGGGGGTTCAATCCCTGATCTGGGAAGACCCCACATGCCACGGGACATGACAACAAAAGCCACACACCACAACTAGAGAAGCCCGTGCACTTCAATAAAGACCCAGCACAGCCAAAATTTTTTAAAAATTAATTTAAAAAGAATAAATAAAAAGGTTGAGTAGTGAAAGAGTGAATCTCAAATGGTCACATGTTGTATGATTCTATCACATTTTCGTAATGACAAAATGAGAAGATGATGAACAGACAAGTAGCTGCCAGGGGTTAGGAAAGATGGGAGAAAGGTGTGAATCTTTCATTGTTCTTAAAGGAGTTGAGCTCATTTTTAAAATTAGTTTGTAGAATAAATAAATAAAACTAGTTTGTTTATTTGGCTGCACTGGGTCTTAATTGTGGCATGCAAACTCTGAAGTTTCAGCATGTGAACCCTTAAGTTTCGGCATGCGGGATCTAGCTTCCCGACCAGGGATCAAACCTCGGGCCCTCTGCATTGGGAGCATGGAGTCTTAGCCACTGGACCACCAGGGAAGTCTCAAAAGATGTGAACCTTTGCAGCGATGGCAGAATTCAGCATCTTCCATATCCTGGCAGCTGCAGGAAATGTACACCTGGGAGTCAGAGCACAGACACTGTATTAATGTCAATTTCCTGGTCCTGATGTTATGCAAGATGTAACCATTGGGAAAAGCTGGCACACAGGGGCTCTTTGCACTAGATTTCACAACTTTGAAACTTTGTGTGACTCCATAATTATTTCAAAATAAAAATGAAAACAGATCAAGAAATACACAAAGATCAGAATAACAAGTTGTCCTGGAGAAACAGTATAAGGTAGGAAGAAAATTTGGCAGATTAAACAAAGCAGGATGGCTGAGGGCTAGGGGGAGGGGTGAGGGGCAGGGGTTGAGGTCGGGGAGGTTAGACAGAAACCAGACCACACAGGAAACCTGGAGCTGATCTTCAGAGCAATGGGGAGCCACAGGAGGGGTGAAGCATGGGAAAAGCATGATTTGATGTGCATTCTTAAAGGCTCTCTCTGACAACATTCTTAACTGAGATTTGGGCAGAAGTGGAGACGCCCACTTGAGTTGTTTAGAAGATAAAGGGGGAGGAAAATGTAAAAATGCTTTGAAACCTTAAAGACTACACAGACTGCAGCCACATGGATGGACCCAGAGATTATTGTACTAAGTGATGTAAGTCTGACAAAGATCAATATCATATGATATCACTGATATGTGGAATCTAAAAGAATGATACAAACGAACTTACTTACAAAGCAGAAATAGACTCAAACAGAAAACAAGTTTATGTTGACTACAGGGGAAGGAGAGGGGAAGGATAAATTAAGAGGCTGGGATTAACATGCATGCTCTGCGTGCATGCCATGTCATTTCAGTCATGTCCGACTCTGTGCCACCCAATGGATTGCAGCCCTCCAGGCTCTGTCCATGGGCTTCTCCAGGCAAGAATACTGCAGTGAGTTTCCATTCCCTCCTCCAGAGGATCTTCCCAACATGCATGCTACTATATACAAAATAGATAAACAACAAAGACCCAGTGCATAGCACAGGGAACTATACTCAATTTTTTGTAATAACCTATAGGGAACAGAATCTGAAAAAATATATATAATGTGTATGTGTGTGTATATATGTGTGTGTGTGTGTGTGTGTGTATAACTGAATCACTTTGCTGCACATCTGAAGCTAATACGGTATTATAAATCAACTGTACTAAAGTAAGAAAATTTAAAAACTACACTCACAGCTAAATGAAGCATTAGATTACCCTACAGGCAGTTATTTCAAGCGCAAGCAGATCAGGGAAACTAAAGTAAGGGGGAACATAATTTAAAGCATTTGATATTGAAGTCAGGATCATGAGGAAATAAGTATTTTGCTGAACTGTGTCTCTCATTCGTTTTATGGCTAAGTACTGTTTTAAGTTTGAGTTGCAGCGTGGTCGAGCAGGGACCTATAATTTCTTTCCCAGTTCGGTGTCTCTAAGGGATTGGATCCGGCCTAGGGTATAGGATGATGTTTTGTTTTTTCCTTAGCTTTACTGAGATATAATGAGCATCTAACACTGTAAGTGTAAGGGGTTCAATGTGGTGATCTGATACAGGTATATTTTATGAAACGAAGGCCACCGCAGTAAGGTTGGCTGGTATCTCCATCACCTGACATAACCACTGTATTTTTTTGGAATGAGACCATTTCAGGTCTATTCTCTCAGCAGCTTTCAAGTACGCAACACAGGATTGTCAACTATAGTCATCACTCTGTACCATCAGATTCCAGAACTTCTTCCTCTTATAAAACTGGAAGTTTTAACCCTTGGTCTGACATCTCCCCATCTGGCCCACCCCCCAAAGCCGGAACCACTATTAAACGCTATTTAAGTATCAGTTTTAAAATTAAAACAGGGACTTCGATGGTAGTCAAGTGGCTAAGACTCCACATTCCCAATGCAGGGGGCCGGGTTCAGTCCCTGGTCAAAATAACTAGATCCCACATGCCGCAACTGAGAGTTCACATGCCAGGACGTCCCTGGTGGCTCAGTGGTAAAGAATCCGCCTGCCAATGCAGGAGACACGGGTTCGATCCCTGATCTGGGAAGATCCCACATGTTACAGAGCAACTAAGCTCGTGCACCACAATTACTGAGCCTGTGCTCTTCGACCACTGAAGTCTGCGTGCGCCAGAGGCCATGCTCCACAATAAGAGAAGCCACCGCAACTAGAAAGTAACCCCACTCGCCACAACTAGAGAAAACCCTGAGCAGCAATGAAGACCCAGCACAGCCAAAAAAAAAAAATTATAAATATTTTTTTTAATAAAAAAGATCCTGCATGCTGCAACTGAGACCCAGCACAGTCAAATAATTAAAATTTTAAATTTAAAAATGAATTACATTAAAACAAACCATCACACTCAAGAGAGCTTCCCCTCAGCATCCTGTGAGTGTCAGAAGAAAAAAGTTCAGATAGATACTGAACCTTAAAAAAAAAGAAAAAAAATGTGCTCATCAGTTGATATTTTCAAGCTCTCCAAAAGGACATCTCTGCAGAGCACTAAGAATTACTTTCCCGTCTTCTCAGTTCAAACCCAGGGTGCCTCCTTAGCCAGCTTCCACAGTTAAATGTTAACCCAATGCAGGAGAAACATCATGGGGGGAGATTCAGCATTAATTAAGGCAAGACAGTCACTACCCCAGGGAGGTGAAGCTTATTAAAGACTTGAAGCCATGCAGGAGGCCATAAATGACTTAGAGGCATGACCAAGGAATAATCCAATAATCCATTTATGACTTTAAATAAATCTGGCTCCACACTAAAGCCCTTCTGAGTTTACAAACCTATAATATTCACAGCGACTGGCCCCAAGTCAACAGGGGGCCAACGCGTCTCGCCTAACCTCTGCCTCCTGTTCATAACACAGAAAATTAACCAGAGGCAAGAAGTCAATACTATATTATCTCTCACACCACCGTTATTTATTCTATTTGTTGCTCTTCATTTCAAGGCAGCACCAAGTGAAAAGTTGGCCAGTCCAACCCCGGAAAACAACCTCTTGACTCTTCCTATAGAATCATGAAAGTTTAAAAAGGCAAAAACTAATATAGGTCCACTGCTGTTAGGAGAAAAAAAAACCTAGTTGGCAGAATTATACTTGTATCTCCCACGTCTGTAAAAACACAGGCTTCATTCCATCCAAAGATCACAGGATGAGTTTCAGTGAAACATGCAAGCTGGGAAGTCTGGACTCAATCCACTGACTCCGAAAATGTCACACAGATAAATATCTTTTACTTTTATTGTTATCAACTTATTTTAATGCCTATTTGAAGAAATGATTCCATATTAAACCCTGAGATTCTAAAAGTCTGTTTGCTAAATTCAAGAAATGAGTCCGTTGCAAGAAAAAAATGAATTCCTTGCCTACTGCTGATTTTTATTCACTTTCTGCTCTGCCACCATCACAGCCATGAACCTGGTGGAAGGCCAACTCCATGCTTAGGTTCAGCAGTAGGCTCTGATCTGCCTGAGAGAATCTGATTCCCTTCCCTGTGGCTGTCAAGGAAGTGGCGCTTAGTTTTAAATATGATGAAGCAAAACAAGAAGAGAGGGGACTTCTGTGATGGTTCTCGCCCATTTTTGAAAGAAAATTCTGAAAAGCCAGTTTCTCCTCATAGCCAAAAAATAATAATAAATTATGCACCCTGAAATGCTACAGGCAACCATCCTGGGACCATGAGGACCAACCAATTTGAGGATGAAGCCAGTCCTGACAATGATGTGGGAAAGACCAGAAGATGCTGACCATGAAAGACCAGAAGAAGCCACAGAAGAGGGACTTCCCTGGTGGTCCAGCTGTTAAGACTCTGTACTTCCAATGCAGGGGGTGTGGGTTCAATCCCTGAGGAACTAAGATCCCACATGTCATGGGGCACAGTCAAAAAACAAAACGGAACAAAATGTGTTTTTAGAAAGAAGCCACAGACTCAATTAACGTGGGCACTGCTCTACCACTGGACTTTGCACCACATCGTATTACAGCCGCTTTTACTTGCAGCTCAAAGCACATTCATGACGACACCTGAACTCAAAACTCTGGTCTAAATACTGGATCTGCCCCAATGGGTTCTCTCTTGTGTTCAGGTTTCAGAACATAAGCTCTGCAGATCAAATCATCAAATATTCTCTAAAATATGATGCTCCTAAATGAAGCAACAGACAAAGGATTAATCTCAAAAATATACAAGCAACTCCTGCAGCTCAATTCCAGAAAAATAAATAACCCAATCAAAAAATGGGCCAAAGAACTAAACAGACATTTCTCCAAAGAAGACATACAGATGGCTAACAAACACATGAAAAGATGCTCAACATCACTCATTATCAGAGAAATGCAAATCAAAACCACAATGAGGTACCATTACACGCCAGTCAGGATGGCTGCTATCCAAAAGTCTACAAGCAATAAATGCTGGAGAGGGTGTGGAGAAAAGGGAACCCTCTTACACTGTTGGTGGGAATGCAAACTAGTACAGCCACTATGGAAAACAGTGTGGAGATTTCTTAAGCAAACTGGAAATAGAAACTGCCAATATGACCCAGCAATTTCCACTTCTGGGCATACACACTGAGGAAACCAGACCTGAAAAGAGACACGTGCACACCCAAGTTTCATCCGCAGCACTGTTTATAATAGCCAGGACATGGAAGCAACCCAGATGCCCATCCAAGCAAACAAATGGATAAGGAAGCTGTGGTACATATACACCATGGAATATTACTCAGGCCGTTAAAAAGAATTCATTTGAATCAGTTCTAATGAGATGGATGAAACTGGAGCCCATTATACAGAGTGAAGTAAGCCAGAAAGATAAAGAACATTACAGCATACTAACACACATATATGGAATTTAGAAAGATGGTAACGATAACCCTATATGCAAAACAGAAAAAGAGACACAGATGTACAGAACAGACTTTTGGACTCTGTGGGTGAAGGCGAGGGTGGGATGTTTCGAGAGAACAGCATGTATATTATCTACAGGGAAACAGATCACCAGCCCAGGTGGGATACATGAGACAAGTGCTCGGGCCTGGTGCACTGGGAAGACCCAGAGGAATCGGGTGGAGAGGGAGGTGGGAGGGGGGATCGGGATGGGGAATACATGTAACTCCATGGCTGATTCATGTCAATGTATGACAAAACCCACTGCAATGTTGTGAAGTAATTAGCCTCCAACTAATAAAAATAAATGAAAAAATAAAATAAAATAAAATATGATGCTCCTGTGATAAATAAAGGAAACAAGGGAGACACAGAGGCTTGAACACAAGGAAGAAAGGGAGACAATGAGAGGGACAGAGGAAAGCAATGCTTATGCATTCTTCTAAGAGGTATCTCACTCATTATGCATCAGAATCTTACTCCACAGCATCCTAGAGATATGGACATTAACAAGGCAAGGTCCTTGTCTTCAAGAAATCATAGAATGGAGGGGACAGAGAGAAAAATGGACAACTAACTATGATCTGAAAAGTGCAATATCTGCATGGATAAAGACAGATAGGTTGGCGAATTTGAGTTCACTGTTACCATGATGGTGCTCAAAACTGAAAAATTCCTTGAGGGAACTGATAAGCACAGGAGGAAGTCTATGCTTCCTCCATAAGACTGGAGGAAAATACATGACAGTCAAATAAAGGTTTGGATCACACCTAGTGGAGAGTGGAAGGGCGTAGGCTATTGCAGAGACAGCCTTGGACATCAGAAGTTCAATGTAGCCACTGTTTATTTTCTCTGTGACACTTATGCATCTCAGGGATCTCTTCTCTCACATGGGAAGGACGATGGTTAAATTCCTCTCAAGTCAGTTTGAGGCTGAGATGAACTAACAGAGATGAAAGGTCTTTGGGAAGAGATCCGTGAAAGATTTATTTGGGGTTCACAGCAAATATTGGGACTTCCCAGGTAGCTGAGTGGTAAAGAACCTGCCTGCCAATGCAGGAGACATAGGAGACTCAGGTTCAATCCCTGGGTCAGGAAGACCTTCTGGGGCAGGAAATGGCAATCCACTCCAGTATTCTTGTCTAGAAAATCCCATGGACAGAGGAGCCTGGCAGGCTACAGTCTAAAGGGTGGAGACATGACTGAGCGACTAAGCATGTACAGAAAATGCTGGTTCCACAGATACAAGCCAAAAGTGAAGGCAGTGTGGTATTAATATCAAACATTTTAAATGTGCCTACAGGAGCAACTGGCAAACATCCAATGTCTCTCCATGCTCAGGATGCTACTAGCCATCTCCCCCAGCTGCTTGCATTTCATACTCTTTCCAGAACAGGAGGAAAACGAGCTGAAGACTATGTCCTTAACAATGTCCTCCAGGAATCCTGGGGGCTGGTTTCGCTGTTGTTGACTATTGTTAAGTGCTTTTAGTAGATCTGGGTGAGAAAAGCATTCCAGGGACCAGCGTTGGTCAAGAGCATCATGCGACATGAGTCATGTGGCCATTCCCCTGAATCCTGCTGTTCTACCAGGATACCTTAGGCAGTGTGAGTTGCCCAAAGATATCCTGGTAGAATACAGGGGGTTGTTGAGTAGTAAAGAGTTGGAATTTCTGTTCCATTCCTTCTACATCTCTTCATGACACTTCCCACTTCCCATTCTTGGAGGTTGTTGATTTAATAAATACTCACAATATAAAAGTTGAGAGTTATGTTTTGTTAGGGGGGAATTTTTAGGACTTCAAGCCCAGAAGGCAGCACCTCAAGTGAGCCTAAAAGAAGTGTTCCAAGAAGGCAGAGGAGCCAGGTTATACAGAAGTTTTACAGCAAACGACAGTTAATCTGAACATCAAAAAATTATTGTTAACTAAAGAAAGTCAGATACCCCAAGTTAAAGAATTTAGCAATTTTCTAGGTATGAGAAGATGCAAGAGTCTGGGCTCACTGAAATCACTCCTTTCACATGCACCTCAGCAATCTGGGGCCAGCATCCTGTGTTTTCACATCCTGAGCCTCCTCGGTGTTCACGGTAGGGAGTGGCTGCAGTCTGATGGCTGCCAAGCAGCAGGTATTCTTCTCCTTCGTGAGTGCCCTCGGGGCTCATGAACTCCCACTGGAGGGCTGCAGTCCCTGATAACTGTGGCATCCTTGTTCACCGATCTGCCAGAGCTAAGTCATGTTAAGTCACTTCAGTCACGTCTGATTCTTTGTCCCCTGATGGACTATAGCCCACCAGGCTCCTCTGTCCATGAGATTTCCCAGGCAAGAGTACTGGAGTGGGTTGCCATGCCCTCCTCCAGGGGATCTTCCCAACCCAGGGATCAAACCTGTGTCTCTTGCAGGAAATACTCTATTTTTCAAGGTGAATGCCTGAAATTGCTGCTACTTAGCAAAACCCGAGATAGGTTGCCTCCTCTATTTCAACCTAATTCCCCAGGAGATCTGATCATCTGATTCCCTCTGGAAAGATTCTGTGCCAAATGAAAACTGAGTGAGGTAATTAATTATGAAAATTCACAATGCATAATTATAATAATTACTCTGATCACATAAACATTATACCAGCATGAATAATTTAATAAGAATTGCGCTTTTCGAGAGAGCAGCAATTAAAATAAAACCCAGGGAGGTGATGGGGAGGATGCAAAAGATAGATGCTCGCATTTGTTCTGAGGGAGGTTGAATCATCACCAGAAAGTTCATTCCTCATGGTCAGGAATTATCCCTGACCTTAGCAGGTGGGAAAACAAAGACAATGAGAGGCCTGAAAGGTTATGAATGAGCTCCACGTCTGAAAAGATGTTATCCCCAAACAAAAACAAGTTCAAGTTTCTATCTTCTTCCAGCAGCATACGAAAATCCTTAAAGATGAAAAAGCAATCAGTCCTGTTTTGTTTTTTCTTAAAGGTAAATCCAGGATAAAGATGAGGTAACAGATAGATTTTTATTTTATTTTACTTTATTTTATTTATTTATCTGCATTGTGTGGCATGTGAGTTCTTAGTTCCATGACCAGGGATTAAACCTATGCCCCCTGAGTTCAGAGTCTGGTTTTTTTGGGGGGAGGGGGCATTTTATTTTTGTTTTACTTATTTGGCTAAGCTGGGTCTTAGTTGCAGCCCTTGGGATTGTTGTTGCCTCTCGTGGATTCCAGATCACACAGGCTCAGTAAGTAGTTGCAGTACTCAGGCTTAGCTGCCCTTTAGCATGTGGAATCCTAGTTCTCTGACCAGGGATTGAAACTGTACCATCTGCACTGGGAGCTCAGAGTCTTAACCACTGGGTCACCAGGGAAGTCTTGGTCCTGTTTTTATCTTTTTAAAAAAGAGAGAGACAGGGTGCCCTCAAATGCCCCCCAGTGTTTCAAAATTCCATACGGAGCCAGCTCTACAATAAATACAACTTTTCTGCCCCCCAGGGTGGGCAGATTTTTCTTTTTTTCCCAATTAATGGAAAAGCTCTGGGTAAAGAGAGTGATAGTTTGCATTAAAGGCAAGACAGAAAATCTACATACACTGTGACTTTTCTTACTTCTCACTAAAAGCTTTTGTTTTTAAAATCTTGTTAAGTTGGTGAACAAACAGCACTTCTGCAGGAAACAGTAACCTAGACTGCAGAATTAAGTTAACTGGACAAGTCGGAAAGCAGGGTATACACTGAGGAGAGATGCACGCTAATGCCAGAGAGGTGTTGGGGACCTCGATGAAAAAGGAGATTCGTGATGCTGATGGAGAAAAATTCAGGAGGACTACGTGCTAGATTTACACAACTCCTTACTGTTTACATGCAAGGACCTGACCTGAAGTCTTGACCCTTGGCTTTGAAACTTTTTTCTTAAGATCTTTTATAAGAAGTATATTTTACAATGCAAGCCAAAACACACACACACACACCCCACACCCAGAATATGCAGACCTACCATGTGTAATGTACTCTGAGAGCATCTATTCTCTTCCATGTATTACATTAAAGTTGATTTCAGGCATTCGGTTAATGTATGTGCGTCCTCAGTCATGTCCAAGTCTTTGGGATCCCATGGACTGTAGCCCACCAGGTTCCTCTGCCCATGGGATTCTCTAGGCAAGAATACTGGAGTGGGTTGACACTTCCCCCTTCAGGGACTGTTCCTGACCCAATGGTTGAATCCAAGTCTCCGGTGTCTCCAGCATTGGCAGGTGAATTATTTAGCACTGAGCCATAGGAAAGCCCTAATTAACAGGTTTGTATAAAAAGTCTGCTGTGAATGAAGAATGTAGTCTGCCCCAAGAGTAAACAAAGGATGTTGACAGAGCACGCTGGGGGGATTCAGGACGGAGAAAAGCAGCATACTGGCCTGGATAACTGAGATGCATATCAAAGGAAGGATTTCAATGAGCCCAGGCTCTTGCATCTTCCCATACAAAGCACTAAATTCATTAACTTGAGATGTCTGTTTTTCTTTAACTAACAGTATCTTTCCACTTTCTGACTACCTGGTTTTTGTTGGGAAAACTACACATCCAGGCTCCTCTCTTACCTCCTTGGAGCCGTCCTTCAGAGCTCTCTGAGTTTGTATGCTGGGCCTGAGTCTTCAGCAAGTCCACCCAACAAAACACAATTCTTAAGTTTTAGGGTGTGTCTATTTTTTTCAGTCGACACTGCTATGTACCCAGCCCTGCCCCAGGCACCAAGGATTCAGTGTAGATGAAAGCAACAAAACCCGTGGCTCTTGGGGAGCTTACATTCTAGCAGAACCAGCAGAAAAAACAAAACAACTCCACTTCGCACATCTGCTCCATGTGGGCACTGGCAGGATGACTTACCTCCTTTTCACTGACACAAACTCAGGGAGTGGGGAAAGGCTGGAACCTGAAGAAGACAGGCCATGTCCAAGGGCCTCATCTAAGTATATTTCCTAACACCCTTTTTGGTTAGGCATCTTTTGGTTGCAAGAAGCGGAAAGCAAACTTGAACCTGAGTGAGAAAAAAAGGGACTTTGTCAGGATCCAGTTGGAAAAACAGAAGCTGCTGGAGTTATTCTAATACTAGTGTTGGACCACAAAGACTTCATGACACAGAGATGCAAAAGCTAAGAAGCCAAAGATGGACAGTGAGGCAGCCAGATACCAGCCACCCTACCAGCCACCCTAGGAGCCATCGCCAGCCCCAGGGATGGAGGGACAGTGCAGGAAGTGGTGTCCCTGAGACCAGGGCCAGGCCCAATGCACCAAGCAGGACCCAGAGGGTGGGGCGACCTCGTGGCCACCAGAGTCACTGAGAGGACCCAGCCCTGAGCCACAGGCAGCGAGAGAAGCAAAGCAAGAGAAGGAAAGGAATTCTTCTGCTTCTCCCCTTCAATGTTTCTAGAGCCCTTTTCATTGCCTCCTAATGGACAGAGGTGTTTAGGGAATCTGGGAGGTCCAGTTCCCAGGGATGCAAAAGTGAGCTGGGAGAAACAGGGACGGGCCTGAGGGCAGAGCAGCACAGGGGCTTGGTGGAAGCACCCCCAGGGTCATCACCCAGGTGGAGGAATCAAGCCTTGAAGAAAACAGGAAGTAACCCAGGGACTCAAACCCCATCAGGACACTTCATTGTCTCTAGTCAGTTAAGTTTCAATTCCTCCCACAAGGATGAGCTCCATTCACTCAACTGAGACGGCTGCTCCTAGCCTCATCTTCAGCACTGGAGGGAAGGAACATCAGGCAATGAAAGGAGACGTCTTGGGGACTCCCCTGGTGGTCCAGTGGCTAAGATTCCCTGCTCCCAATGCAAGGGGCTCCGGTTTGAACGTGGTGAGGGAAGTAGATCCCACATGCCTCAACAAAGATCAAAGATCCTTCATGTTGCAACTAAGACCCGGTGCAGCCAAAGAGATACATTTTAAAAAATAATTCATCAATGGAATAGGAGTCTTAAGGAATGGTATACCCCTCTGGGAGAAGGAGAGGAGAAAAACCTCTGGGTTTTTATACTTTTTGAAAAGAGCATGTATGCTTACAGTTGAGAAACGCAGTCTTCGATACTGCATTTATGAATGAGAACCACATCTGGAACAATTCAACACCCAACTGAGGAGCCTCCAAACTGATCACAGTTTAATGGGAGAACCTCCTGGTATTATAACTCATCACTTACGATTCCATGTTCTACAATCAGGCATTCCACTGTGTGTCTATGATGACAAAGAAGACTTCCTTTTTTTGCTTTCAAACTCACTCTCTTGGAATATTAGGAAATCATTCTTCCACCTGGTCCTGAAGCCCTGGTTCCAAGCTATACGAAAGTGGATACAATCAGAAAATTCAGATCATGGGGAAAAAAAGCAACAGTTATCAAAGCTGCCTATTGCCAGCTGCTGCTGCTGCCCTGCAGGCCAGCATCTGCCAAGGTTTGGAGTCTGAGATAAATTGGGGTAAAGGCAGAAGGACTTTTAAACATATTAGCAGTTATGTATTTTACTCTTTGGGGGAAAAACACAATTAGCACGTAAAACAGTGACTTTCGTGGAAAGTACCGCTTAGGGCAAAGCTCAGATTAAAAGATTTGATATAGAAAAAGACTGTCATTAAGTAAATGGAAGCATGGATGATGCTAATGATGACAAGAATTGTTGAGAATCACAGAATATAGACTGCAAATGAGAAAATACTGATTTAAAAGTTATGAGCAATTTTCTGTCTTTGAAGATGGGGACTTAAACACACCTCTTGGGCATACCTCCTTTCTTTCCAAAAAATCCTCCAAAATGAGTCTGTGTTTGTGTGTGTGTGTGTGATGTTGTGTGTGTATGCGTGTTGTGTGCTTGCAGCTGCACCCCTCCACACCAAGGACCCTAAGTTCCTGGAGAAAACTGTGATGTCACCTTTAACCCAATAAAGATGTCCAAAATTTTATGTAGTTAGGCAAATGGATGTATTAACAGGACAATGACCCATGGAAATGGGAACTTTCTTTCTTTCCCTAAATATGGGTTTAGATTCCCTGGTGTCTGAAAACTAACATGTACCTCCTGAGGGTGTGAGTGCCCCAAGTGTGTAAGCACTTTTTCCAGGAGCAACGGAAACACCAGGCAAGATGCCTTATGCCTGGGGCAGCAAAGGCAGTGGGGAGAAGCTGGGAGCTGGACTTTTTCGCCCTTCATCTGTCACTGAACAGAAGTCTGTGACGAGGGGCTTGTGTAACAGGTGACACCTGGGGACAGGGGTGCGCGTCAGGCTTCTCAGACTGGAGTGGAGTTGGACCCAGCAGCGTATCAGAACAACTGCTCCCAGCAGTAACACACGGTCTCCCATGGTCCCTGCACCTTTCCAAACAGCCTCAGAAATTCACCATCTGGGGGCTTCCCTGGTGGTTCAGTGGTAAGGAGTCCGCCTGCCAATGCAGGAGATGTGGGTTCAATCCCTGGTCCGGGAGGATCCCACATGCCTCGGAGCAAGTAAGCCCACGCGCCACAACTACCGAGCCTGTGTTCTAGAGCGTGGGGCCCGCAACTGCTGAAGCCCAGGCACCCTAAAGCCTGTGCTCCACAAGAGAAGCCGCCACAGTGAGAAGCCTGCACACCGCAACTAGAGAGTAGCCCTCACTCACCTCAAGCAAAGCCCACACGGCAATGAAGACCAAGTACAGTCAAAAATAAATTAATTAATTATTAAGATTTCATTTTAAAAGGGAAAGTCACTCAGTCGTGTCCGACTCTCTACAACTTCATGGACTATACAGTCCATGGAATTCTCTAGGCCAGAATACTGGAGTGGGTAGACATTTTCTTCTCCAGGGAATCTTCCTAACCCAGGGATCGAACCCAGGTCTCCCACATTGCAGGCAGATTCTTTACCAGCTGAACCACCAGGGAAGCCCAAGAATACTGGAGTGGGGAGCCTATCCCTTCTCCAGTGGATCTCCCTGATCCAGGAATCGAAGCAGGATCTCCTGCAATGCAGGTGGATTCTTTACTAGCTGAGCTACCAAAACTAGCTTTAAAAAAAAAAAAACCTCACAACCTGAACTCTGTTGTGCCAGGAAAACGGAATGTAGGATCCTTTCCTTGCAGCTGGAGGGAGTGTGGGACCCAATGTCTGTCTCTAAGAGACTCTCAGCAACAGAACTCTGTAAGGAGGTGGGAGCAGAAGAAATGAAGGAGCCGTGAGGTCAGACCATCCCAGAACTAGATGGATTAGAGGAGGGGGGAGAAAGGATTTCCTATGTGTAGGTTTCTGAAGTCTTCTGCCATGTTATTGTTGTTATTATTCAGTCGCTAAGTTGTATCCGACTCTTTTGCGATCCCATGGACTGGAGCCTGACAGGCTCTTCTGTCCATGGGATTTCCCAGTCAGGAATACTGGAGTGGGTTGCCATTTCCTTCTTCAGGGGATCTTCCTGACCCAGAGATCAAACTCGTGTCTCCTGCATTGGCAGGCGGACTGTTTACCACTGAGCCACCTTGGAAGCCATCTGACATGTTAACCAGGACATTAAAGGAAAGGATGGATCCTTCAGGAATTGCTGGTGACGTCTGATTAATACTAAGATGACACCAAATATATAATCATCCAAACCCAGAACCCAGTGTCCAGAGGGCTAGATCTATTCAAACAGAATATAGCTATGACTTCAAAATCAATATGGATCAAATGGAGGGACATTCTACAAAAAAAAAACTGACCTGCATTTTTCAGGATTATGAAAGACAAACAAAGGCTGAGGAACTGTTTGTGATTTAAAAACACAAAAAGAAGTTGACGGTGCAGGTAGAATCCTGAATTGCATTCTGAACCATGAAAAACTTAGCTCTCTTTTTGCTATAAATGATATGATGGGATGATAGGCAACATCTGAATAAAGTATGTAGAGGTAATAGTACTGTAAAGAAAGTTCTATTCTTGATTTTGATCACTGTAAAGCAGTAAATGAAAGCCCTTGCTTCAAGGAAATATACATGAAAAGGAGTCATGTGCAAGCAATCATGAATATAATTAGTTTAGAAAAAATATATACACATATATACATTTAAAATATATATGGGGGGGGCGGTTCCTGGCAGCCGAGTGGTTGAAACTGTGCTTCCACAGCAGGGGGTGCAGGTTTGATCCCTGGTCAGGGAACTAAGATCCTTCATGCCACACAATGTGGCCAAAAAAATAAAGATAAGTAAACAAAATAAAGTATTTAGAGAGAGACATAAACAGAAAAAGAATGCTAAAGCAAATGTGGCAAAATGTTAATTTAGGGAAATTCAGGTGAAAGGTATATGGGATTCTTTATAAGATTTTGCAACTTTTCTTAAACTCTAAAATTATTTCCAAGTAAAAAAATTTAAAAGCAATATTATGGTGCAGGAAGTCCTTTATACACAGTGGGCATTGTTTAAACTCGTGTTTCTCAATGAGGGCTGTTTTCCCCCAGGAGACATTTGGCAATGTCTGGAAACGCTGTTAGTTGTCACTACACGGGTAGTTGGGTGGCATGGCATCTAGTCCTACACAGGATATCTCCCCAACAAAGAATTATCTGGCCCAAAATGTCAGTAGGGTTGAGAAACCCTGATTGAAGTATTTAAAGAAAACGAAGCAAAATTTTTCACAGACATCACTTCAGCCATGGGAGTTTTAGGAAACCATCCTCATTTGATAAAGCCAACGCTCCCTTTCAAGCTTCCTCTCTCTCTGTCTCTCATCCAACATCTTTACTCATTCCTCCCGTCTCTGCCAAGCGCACCTGGATCCTACTTCAAGGGACATTAATTTGATCTGCCTAACACCCCTTCTCCCCCTTCTTCTGGTTCCAACACATTGCTTCTTCTGGGAAGGGTTCTTCTCCTAATTTCAACCATGTGGACTGGAACTTCAATATTTCAATGTAACTGATGCAGCCACACAAGACTGTATCCCATCAGGGCCGGTTCTAGTATCTTACCCTTCCTATCAAAGTTCAGAGGTCAAAGGCAGGAATGGACAATTGAGTAACCTGAGGCCATAGCCTAGACGGCTTAAATCAAAAAGCATTTAACATATTTTGAAATGTTGCCAAAACTGGAAACCTGGGCCACTTCACAGTTTTCTAAAATCCTGATTTCTTGGTTTACTTGAATCATTAAGACTTTGGTGCTCACAGATATAAGGATTGTGCTCATCTCCTGGGGTCACTGTGAAGAGTAAATAAGTTTATACATACATACATACATATATAATTAAGTATATTTGTCACACAAAAGCTCCTTCGAGAACACTGCTCACTGATTAGGATAAAAAGAGCAGTGTTTCAATGCATAAAAATACCTTCTCTTAAGTACTACAAAAGCAGATATTTTAAGTGAGTTTGTTCAGGATCCCCTATACCTGGTGTCTTGGTAATCACTGATGCTTAACACAGACAATAAAAGGGCATCACAAATTCCTTCTTTATTCTGTGGCGGAGTGTCTGAAACAAGGCAGCTGTCCAGTGTGATGTGGTCCACAGTCCTCTCTGGTCAGAGATGGACACCTTGACACAGAGAGCTTGCAGCACACTCCTTTGGTTTAAAATGTACAGACATTTTCCAAGAAGATGATACAGCTGAATCCAAACAAGAATACAAACCGATTCTTCCGCTTTCAGAATAACTCAGACCAACACCATCAGGAGGGTCCTGATGCAGGATATAGGGAGGGATGTGGTGGCCCGGAGCTGGGTGTCAGAGGCTGATTGGCTGGAAGAGCAGCCACCGGGGATGGGGAGCTTGGGTATCATAGCCTTAGTGGGGCCTGGGGGGGCAGTCAACACCAGGTGTTGAATCTGAGAGGACTGAGGTGAAGACAGCAGGGGGATGAACCTGTATAGAGAGATGAGACAGGAGTTACAAGTGAAAAAGGACAAGCCTAGATGAGCCTTGCATTGTTGTGCATTGAGATATCTGTGTGAACTCATGGTTTTTAAGACAGAGATGTTACCGTACCACTATTTTCTGATTAGTGAACCCAAGTAGCAATGAACATATCTAGAGCCTAAACTTTGGTTTCTAAGCACCAATCTCTCACTAAAAGGAACTGAGCTGATTTTAGGACGGGGACAGTGAAACTACAAGATAAGCCTGGAAGTTTTTGTATTTAGAAAGGAAGAAAATGCTTAAAGAACATTGAGGACACAGGACGCATCAAAAGGACACAGAAGTCATTATAAAATGATTCCCACTGCCAAACTGAAGATATTCTAAGCATCAAAACAACCAGTAATAGTAATGAAATAGAAGCCACAGAGTACAAATGAAATCCATGAATCCATTCTGTTAATAAATTCATCAATGAAATACTGAAATTGTAATAGGAAACATTTACATTGTCCCTGAACCTCTTTTCATAGAATATTTAATAATTTTAAAACAACCAAGGGTAGCTTCACTGTGGAGAAGCTTGGCAAGCAGCACCTTCACCAAGCAATCAAGTGAGCATCGTTAATATTGTGACAGATTTAAATCATATCCTACCTGATCAAATGCAAAATGGGGAGAGCAGAGCATCCCTTCTGGGACACTCCTGCCAAAGGTACATAATCAGAATCTAAGTAGGGAAAAACATCAGACAAACCTAAACTGAGAGACAAGCCAAAGATAAACAGCCTGTCATCTTCAAAACTCTTAAGGTTAAGAAATTCAGGAAAAGAATGAAGGAAAACAAAGTCCCATGACATGAAGGATATTACTGAGACAATAAAGGATGCTAAGTTAGGGTCTGAGGACAGTACAGTAGTCAGGCAGCAATGTTTATTCCTGATCTCCAAGATATATTTTGGTTCTAGAAGAGAAAGTCTTTGTTTGCAAGAAAACACTCAGCAACTATTCAAAGGTGCTAAGTAAGTATTTGGTCAGACACTCTGAGACAGCTCAGGGGACCAAAGCTCTAGGCACTTGTTCTGGCAGCTTGTCTATAGGTTTAAGCTTGTTTATACATAGTGATAAGAAGCATCCAACTCTTTTCCACTATATGTGTGAGTTTTATTTGCGTATGTGTCCATCATGAGGAAATAGAATCTAATGCAGCTGGTTCAAGTGCCATTAAGAAGGGACTACTTAAGGAGGAAATAAGAAAGTAATTTTGGCTCCTAAGATAAGACATGGTAGGGTGTATCATCTGAAGTGACAAGGGGATAGTACAGAAAACAGTATGGAGGTTCCTATAGAAAACTAAAAATAGAGCTGCCATATAATCCAGCCATCCCACTCCCGATCATAAACGCAGACAAAACTCTAATTTAAAAAGACACATGCACCCCTGTGTTCATAGCAGCACTCTTCACAATAGCCAAGACATGGAAAACACCTAAATGTCCATCAATAGATGAATGGATAAAGAAGATGTGGTACACATATACAATGGAATGTTACACAGCCATAGAAAAGAATGAAACAATGCCATTTAAAGCAACATGGACAGACCTAGAGATGATCATATTAAGTGAAGAAAGTCAGCAAGAGAAAGACAAATACCATATGATTATCACTTACACGTGGAATTCAAAATACGACACAAATGTACTTATCTACAAAACAGAAACAGACTCATGGCCATAGAGAACAGGCTTGTGGTTGCCAAGGGCGGGGGGGGGGGGATGGATTAGGAGGTTGGGATTAGCACTATTATACAAACAATATATAAACAACAAGATCCTATTGTAGAGCACAGGGAACTATATTCAATACCCTATGATAAAGTATAAGAGAAAAGAATGTGAGAAAGACTCTATACACACACACATATATATATATCGCTGAATCACTCTGCTGTATACCAGAAATTAACACAACATTGTAAATGAACTACACTTCAATAAAATAAATTATAAATCAAAATAGAGGCAGGAGGAGAAGGAAGTGTTCCTGACCCCAATGAGAGCAGGAGCCTTGGAGAGAGGACTCCAGAGAGGAGTCAGGGTCATGGGGGACAGAGGCCCAGGGAACAGATAGGGAAGAAATACTATAGCCTCTCTTCCTCTCTCTGGCCTCCTACAAGCGCCCCCACTGGGCAACTCCAGATGGCAAGCAGCAGGCACAGGAAGTGTTCCCTGCAGAGGTCAGCCTCCCAGGGCACAGAGTAGAATGGGGAGTGTGACTGGGATGTAGGCAAATGGAAAAGAAAAGTCAGATACACAATAGCCCAGGGACTTCCCTGGGCATCCAATGGTTTAGATGCCACGCTGCCAATGCCAGCGAGCAAGGATTTGATCCCTGGTCAGGGAACTATATCCCATAAGCTTTGCCAGCCAAGAGATTTTTTTAAATATATACAATAGCCCATTGGAACTTTTTACAATAACTCCATGAGATGTGTTTTCCTGGCCCCACTGCATAGATCCAGAAACTGAGTGTCCATGGGATTAAATAATGCCCATGTTTACACTAGGGTTTCCCTAGTAGTTCAGACAGGAAAGAATCTGCCTGCAATGCAGAAGACCTGAGTCGATCCCTGGGTTGGGAAGATTCCCTGGAGGAGGGTATGGCAACCCACTCCAGTATTCTTTCCTGGAGAGGAGCCTGGGCAGCTAAGTCCATGGGGTCACAAAGTGTTGGACACAACTGAGCGACTAAGCACACACGCGCATGTGCACACACACACACACATACGCACATACACAACAGAGCAGAAATTTGATTCAGGCTGGTGTGAACCCCAAGCCTTGCCCTCAATTAGGAGTCCTCAGGTGAGGCTGAGGTCCTAACATGCTGAACTAAGCTCCGTCTGGGTCCTGCCTTTGTCTCTCCAAGCAGTACTCAGGTCCATCTCTTGCATCTTTTTGCCTCTGATACGGAAGAGACGGCAGGGTTGACAGACGAATGATAAATGATGCTTGCTTATCCCTGGTTCAGGCGAGTATGACACAAACTCAGTTAGGAAAACACATCTTTGGTGCTGCCTCCTGTTCATACACATGAAACTCAGATAGATTTCTGAGCAGGAAAGACAGACAACTTGTTTGCATGACTTTTCTCTGTCTTCCCTACCCGTGTAGCTTACACTCTGGAATTTAGAGACGTAGGAATATTTATTGGGTTTTTGAATGGCCCTAATCACACACCCTTTTTCTGGTAACAGCACCCCAATTTTCCTCTGCACCTCACTGTCAGTCCTTGCAAACTCCTCCCACAGCCCCTAGACAGGATCATTAGAGCACATTGTCTTTAACAGACCAAGTTGACTGGTTCAGAAATGCTCAAGAACCAAACAGGACCAAGGAGACACAGTATGACCTTCCCTGGGTTCATCGGGTATTGGGTAAAGGATAGTCGACCTTGACTCTGCAAGGGCGGGAGTTTAGGACAGCCAAGACCCATCACATGGAACCTAAAAACGAAGTCAGCACCATAACAGGCAAAGCAAAGAACCAAAGGAAAAAAAAAATTCTGGTGTCATAACTAAGCACCTGGATCAAGCCATAACTGATACTAATTTTGGTATAATTCCATCATCCCCCACAAGATATCTTGTACCCATCTGCAGGCACTTTCCACTCTTTCAGTAATTTACTCAGTTGTTAAGAGAAAGTCCTAATCAAGGATGCTTTCCACTGTTTACAGTGAAATTCTGGTCTCTGTTTTAAGTTAATTTGTTTCATGTGGACATTTCTGAGAACCCATTATCTGCAAAGTGGAGGGCCCTCCTTTCTCTCCCCTGAAAGGAAGAGGCAGAGAATACAGAGAAGGATGGGCATTTAGGAATAAACATTGAAAACATTGCACCTGGCCAGCTCCTTTGAGCATCACACAATTATGAACATTCTCACCTCCAAGCTAAGGGACAACTTCCTGGAGTGACTGATGGAGAAAAAGGACAGTGGTGGATTCGATCCTCAGTTGGCGACCCTTGATAAAATGGTGGCTATCTAGAGGTTTTCAGCGCCTCAAATGTACCTACCCATTTTTCTGTGCAACCAAGACAGAAAGAGATGAGTTCAGGTAAAAGTCAGATAGTATGAGAAGCCAAAGAAGGAATTAAGTCAAGATTCATTTGTTCATTCACCAAGTATTAAGGGCCTCATATGCAGCAGGCATTGAAGTTAATGAGCAAAACAGATATATAGAGAAGTGAAAAAAATAGAAAAGAAATTCTGCTTTCAAGGGGCTTAAATTCTAGGGGAGAGGAAGACAGCTAAACCAATAAGAGAGGGACTTCCCTAGTGGTCCAGTGGTTAAGGATCCGCCTTCCCCTGCAGGGGACATGGGTTCAATTCCAGGTTTGGGAACTAAGATCCCACATGAGTTGGGGGCAACCAGAAAGCCAACACAAGAAAACTAGTGAGCCTGCATGCTTTAGAGCCTGTGTTCCACAAGGGAAGCCAACACAATGAGAAGCCCACGCACAACTAGAAGCCTTTGCACCGCAACAAGAGAAGTCCACACACTGCAACTAGAGAAAGCCCATATATGCCACAACAAAGACCCACTGCAGCCAAAAGAAAAAAACAAAACCCAAGTAGGTGAAATCCATAGGTTATCAGGTGGTGATAAGTGGAAAAAAAAAAAAACACGATAGAAAAGGGGAATAGAAAGTCCCACAATGAAGACGAGCAGATGGCATAGACAAAGGAAATGGTTCCAGTAGATATCTAGATGCTACCCAACAGAAGGCATGTGCAAAGGCCCTGAGGTGGGAGCTTAGTGGTGGTGAGAACCAGCAAGGCAGCCCACGGAACTGGAACAAAGTGCCTATGTGAGGACATTGGGGTTGAGATGAGGTCAGAAGGATGCTGGGGGTCATGCAGTTCATGTAGCGCCTTGTAGATCATGGAATGCACTGTGGCTTTAGCTCTAAGTACAATGGGAGTTTCTAGAGGGTTTTGAGAGAACAACATGATCTGACTGATAGTCAGGAAGAGTCTGAATGGAAGACGTTCCTAAGCAAGACACAGTTGGTGTATATTGAGGATGGAGGACACTGTGGGCTTCCCCCTGGGTTATCAAAGTAAGGACTATCTCTACAGGAGTCACAGCAATTGGATAAGAAACTGAGTCCCAAACCCTTGGCAGCATGTGTGTTTGGAGGAGGAGAATGAAATTCCCCAGATTGGAAATTTCATGGTGGTCCAGTGGATAGGACTCCACGTTTTCACTGCCAAGGGCCTAGATTCAATTCCTGGTTGGGGAACTAAGATCCTGCAAGCCATGTGACAAGCACCACCCACCCCCAAAAATTTCTCAGATCTGGGACTCTTGTTCGAAAAGATACATGTATTCTTATGTTTGTATGATCTTATATGCTCTTATGTTTACTATAGCCAAGACATGGAAGCAACCTAAATGCCTAACCACAGAGAAATGGATAGAGGCGACGTGGTGTGTATACACACAAACACACACGCATATATATGTATATAATGGAATATTACTCAGCCATAAAAAGGAATGAAATAATGCCATTTGCAGCAATGCAGATGGACCTGGAGATTACCATAAGTGAAGTAAGTCAGACAGAGAAAGACAAATATCATATGATATCACTCATATGTGGAATCTAATTTTTAACAGTGATACAAACAAATATTTACACAACAGAAACAGACTTACAGACATAGAAAACAAACTTATAGTTACTGAAGGGTAAATACTGGGGGCGTGGGGAGGGATAAATCAGGAGTTTGGGATGAAAAGACATACACTCTTATAAGATATCTGTAAGATAGATAACCAACAAGAACTTACTGTGTAGCACAAGGAACTCTATTCAACATTCTGTGATCATGTAAATGAGAAAAGAATCTAAAAATGAATGAATATATGTGTAAGTGAACCATTGCTGTGTACACCTGAAATTAACTCAAGACTGTAAATCAACAACACTACAATAAAAGAAAAGGACTCCTGGACCATTGAGGAGGAGTCAGAAGATGATGCTAACAGATTTCCTGCTTCTGTAAGCAGAAGAGTGGACCTCAGGACTCATAGGAAACCTCCCAGTCAAAGCCACTGCTGGCAGACACCTCCAGTCATCAAGGCTTGAGGGAGGTGTCCAAGAGCTAGGCCATAGCTGGGGATGACTGGCCCATAGCACGGACACTCAGCACAACAGATGACAATGCTGAGTTTAAAAGCAGATGAGAAAAGTCTGCTTTGTGAGTCTATTTCTGTTTTATAAACAAGTTTATTTATGCCATTTTTTTAGATATGATAGCATATGGTATTTGTCTTTCCCTGACTTACTTCACTCAGTATGATGATCTCTAGGTCCATCCACGTTGCTGCAAATGGCACTATTTCATTCTTTTCTGTGGTTGACTAATATTCTTTTGCATATACGCACCACATCTTCTTTATCCATTCCTCTGTCGATGGACACTTAAGTTGCTTCCAAGTGTTGGTTATTGTAAACAGCGCGGCTATGGAGGAATGTTTGATGGGGGAAATAATGAATGAAAGGAAGAGAGGCAAAGCAGACAAAACAGAGAAGGTACCCCAGAACAAAAGGTGTGTTTGGAGTCGGGTGTCCTTGACTTAGGAGATGACACAGTGGAAATGATCGGGGAATCAAATAATGCCATTTGCAGCAATGGCAAAAGAAGAAGCAAGCGGACCTTGCCACGGGCTGCCCCAAGGGCTTTAACTACACATGTGAGAAGCAAACAATTGGCCTCTGGTTTCCTCTAGTTCTTTGGTTGGTTGGATAGGGTCGTGCCTGCCTAGCATCCATTCTGTTTCATCTGACACAGCCTGATTTGTCTTTGGACACTTCAGCACTCTCTTTCCTAGTATTCTGGGTGCAGTTGACCTGAGGCTCCTGCACTGGTGTCCCAAACCTGACCAATCAGAAACTCCATTCCCTCCCATCAGTGACTCGGTAAGGGTTGGGCCAGGGACTCCAGTGAGAACCAGGAGATTCAGACCATCAACTTTTTCTACAATCATTTAGGAAACCACTTAATTCTCACCAGGGTGTATTGTGTGGATAGAATGTGAACTTTGAGCTGCTGGTGACAATGATGACCACTCAGAAATGAAGCCAACACAGAGAACACAGGAGACAGATGGAAAGAAACAGCGACTAGTGACATTAACGGATCTCTGGATCCAGCCATGCCTGAAGCCTATCTGAGTTTTTTTAAGTTACTTAACCTAATACATTTTTAAACAGCCCCCATTTTATTTTTGTATTTTTATTTTTTGGCTTTGGTATCATTTGTACAAGCTGGCTTTTTTTAGCATATGCAACTAAAGAGGTCATGACAAATGAACTGAATCATTTGACACTGAGATCGTTTCTACTGGGCAGGTGCGGAAACCTCGTCTCAGGGCCTCAAACACAACCTCACTGTTTCTAGTGGAGACAAAACCACGTTTCCAGTGCCACCTCCTGTTTACGGTGTGAGTTTTCAATTTTTTAATTTCGGCTTAAAATCACCATTAAGCTGGAATTCCATGATAAGAACAGAGCCAGCCTTCTGTTCCATGGGGATCCTGGGGGTAGGGTGCTTGTCTTAAAGTCCCTCTGTTTATTTTGAGAAGAAGAGAATCCCTTCTTGCCTCAAAGGACCGCTCATCTACCCCCACGTGCCAAAGTGGGCAGTGTTGTATCCCTATTTCTACAGCACCGGAGTCCACAGAGACAGTGAGGAAATGCGGTGGAAAGCCAACATTATAATTAAGGGGCCAGAGGGACCGATTGAGCAAGAAAGATGAAAAGAGTCAACTGCAGAGTTGGGGGGAAATAAATGAACTTCAGGGAGGCATGGAAGCTGCTCTGGATGTTTCCGATGGCTCTGCGACCCCAGGGGGAGAAGGGCTGTTTAAGACAGTATCAAGAGCATTATGAAACTAAGCCAAATGGAATTAGGTATAAGCTGTATTTAAGCATGAAGTACATCAAGGGATGTCTCAGAATATAAACCACGGGCTCTCTGTTTAGGTTGATTATAAATGGACACCACAGTACACTCCAGGAGCTTTTCCTATTCCCCGATGTCATCAAATCCACTGTTCTTCTAATGCTTTTTATTTTTTACATTAGTCTCAGTCATTTAAGAAACATTTATGTGTAATTTCTATTAAATTTTTGGGATGATTCTTCTTCTCCATGACTTTGATAACTATACACATAATAATGGCTATGATTATTTTTTTAAGACTTTTCTTGATGAGGACCATTTTTAAAGTCTTTATTGAATTTGTTACAATATTGCTTCTGTTTTATGTTTTGACTTTTTTGCCCTGCAGCATGAGGACTCTCAGTTCCCTGACCAGGGACTGAAGCCACATCCCCTGCCCTGGAAGGCTAAGTCTTAATGGCTGGACCACCAGGGAAGTCCCTGGCTATGATTTATTGACCTTTTACTCATGTGACTATTACCATGTGTAATGGGCTGAATGGTGGCCCCCAAAAGACTGGTCCTCTTAGAACCTATGGATGTGGTCTTATTGGGAAACAGTCGTTTCAGATTTAATTGAGTTTAAGATCTTGGGATGAGGTCATTCTGGATGAGAGTGGGCCTTAAATCAATGACCAGCATCCTTACAAGGCTGAAAGGGGAAAGATGTGCAGAGAAGGGACTGTGAAGATGGAGGCAGAGGTGGGGGGGCTGCAGGCACAGTCAAGGAAACCAGAAGCCATCAGAAGCTGAAAGAGGCAGAGGAGGAGCCCCCAGACCCCTGGAATCTGTGGAGAGAGCACGACCTTGTTTGGATTTGAGTTTGGACTTCTGGCTCCAAAACTGGGAGAAAGTAAGTTTCTGTTATATTAAACTACCTGAAAATGAAGGCACTGTGTTAAGTGGCTCATGCCTATTTTTTTCAATAACACAATCTCACAGTCCTACAAAGTAAGCTCAGAAGAGCTGTCCTTCCTCTAATTTTTGCTGCACACACATCCAGCATCTTCCCTCCTTTTGTAACAGTTCTTCAATCTTTCTCTGGGAGAAATGCCTTTCTCCCTTGAGTACAATATGGTGGAACTGTCTGTCAGATTGTCTTAATCTTTTCGAGACCAGGGCCAGGGCTGTTCTCACTCCTCGCTATACCTAAGAATCACCTGAAAAGCTTTTAAAAAATGAAAATGATTAACACTGCTTCTTTGCCCACTTCCACTCCACTGCTACAAAGATCTTGGTTCAATCCATTAGGTGTAGAGTCTGGAGGTTATTTAGCAATTTTCAAAGCTTCCGGGATGAGTCTAAAGTTCAGCCAACGTTAAAGGACTCTTCCTCCCTAGAATCTGGGGCTTCCCAGGTGGTCCAGTGGTAAAGAATCCACCTGCTAATGCAGGAGATGCAAAAGACAAGGGTTCAAGCCCCTTGGTCAGGAAGATTCCCCTGGAAAAGGAGACGGCAACCCACTCCAATATTCTTGCCAGGATAATCTCGTGGATGGCAGGCTACAGTCCATACAGTCACAGAGTCAGCCACGACTGAGTGACTATGCACGCATGCCCTCCTGGAACCTAAAAGAAAACCACATGAGCACAGAGATAGAAACACATAAAGTAATTAGAGTCCCTGTATCCCAGTTGTACCCTGAAGCCAGACATCAATGACAAGCACCAGAACCCTTGAACTGGCAACTTCAGACTTTTAGAAACTGGTCCCTTAGTGTACCTTCAGGGTCATAAGATCCCGATCCCTTAGCTGATTTGTTCCTACTGCTAACGCCAGAGGCTTCTGACCAGTTCATTCAGGAACTGGCAGGACAGACGCTCAAAACTCAGCTAATGCTTCCATGATACTGGCCATCCTTAATCAACTCATAAACGAGAGCTCCCCATGTCGCCAACAACATGAAGGGTGTGAAGGGAGAAAGAAAAAATATTTTGTGTAAGGGGATTAAGAGGTACAAACTTCCACCTATAAAATAAATAAGTCAGGGGAATGTAATATACAATATAAGGAATACAGTCAATACTACTGCCATAACGGTGATAAGTGATTACACTATTCATGGCGATCAACTCATAAGGTATATAAACGTCCATCACTATATTGTATACCTGAAACTAATACTATATGTCAACTATACTTCAATAACAAAAAAAATTATATAGAGATGACATGGTCTTCTACATCAAATCTTTGAGGGTTCCAGACATTTGCAACTGTGAATATGCCACTAAGAGCAGTATTAAAAAGAAAAAAAAAAAATGTTCACACTGCAGAAAACAAAGACTCACTCTTGGAGACAGCTATAACTATCGTCTTGGAAATTTTGCTAATTCAGACTTTGGCTGGGTTGTATTTTACCTTTGTCCTCTCCTTAAAGGCAGTGATTTCTAAATCCCTAAGGTATAGAAACACTTTCATGCAGCTCAGCACACAGGTAGGACAGAGAATTAAGTCCTAAAGAGAAAACAGTTTCAAAGATATTAGACGTACCCACTCAGAAGCAAAAGCAAGTCAATTAAACATAATTGGTAGCCTTCTTCAAAGTATATACAAATAATCTCTAAGTGAAAAATTCCCTTATAGCCAGTGCCCAGGGTATAAGTGAATGCACTTGAAAAGGATTATACTACTAAGTCACTTTCCAGGTGGTGCTAGTGGTAAAGAACCTGCCTGCCAACACAGGAGACGCAAGAGACGTACATTCAATCCCTGGGTCAGGAAGATCCCCTGGAGAAGGACATGGCAATCCACTCCAGTATTCTTGACTGGAGAATTCCATGGAGAGAGGAGCCTGGTGGGCTACAGTCCATGGGGTTGCAGAGTCGAACACAACTGAGGTGACTTAATGCGTGCTAAGTCACTTCAGTCATGTCAACTCTTTGCAACCCCACGGACTGCAGTTTGTCCATGGGGTTCTTCAGACAAGAATACTGGAGTATGTTGCCATGCCCTTCTCCAGGGGATCTTCCCAACCCAGGGATCGAACACTACATCTCTTATGTCTCCTGCATTGAAAGGTGAATTCTTTACCACAAGAGCTACCTCGGAAGCCCTGGAAAGGATTATTATATGTAGAGGGAAAAATGCCGGGAATATATTGTTTTAAGGTTCTTACACAGCATATAAAGCAGTATGATATAATTTGAATGTAGGCTTTGATTAATTAAAGATACATCTTGTAGGGCAATGGCTAAATTTTAAAGAGGCATAAATAATGAGCCAATAATGAACCAATACGGAGATAAAAAGGAGTCATAAAAAATATACTCAGTATGAAAACAGGCAGAAAAAGATGGAAAAAGGAGTAGAGAACAAATGGTACATAAAACAAAAAGCAAGATGATAGATTTTAATATAAATATATCAATAATCTCATTAAATATAAGTGGTCTAAATACAATTATTAAAAGACAGAGATTATCAGACTGGATAAACAGGCAAATCCTAACTATACACTGTCTATCAACAATCCACATAAAATAATACAGATTGTTTTTTAAAAAACAGAAAAAATACTACAATGCAAACTCGAATCAAAAGTAAGCTGAGGTAGCTGTATTAATATCACATGAAACAGACTTCAGAATAAGGAATATTTCCAAGAATAAAGAAGTATATTACATAATAAGGAAGAAGTCAGTTCACCAAGAATTCATTATAATTCTAAGTGTGTATGTACCTAAAACAGTGTTTCAAACACATAAAGAAAAAGCTGACAGGACTGAAATGAAAACTAGACAAACCCACAACACTTCAACACTTTGAGATGGAGACTTCAACACTTTTTTCCATAACTGACAGAACAAAAAGATAAAAAATAAGCAGGGATATAAAATACCCAAACATCACTAGAGACATCTGGAGCTTCCTTATAAATCTTAGGTAAAGATTTTTAGATATGACACCAAAAGTGTAATTACTAAGAGAAAAAAATTAACAAACCAAACTTCATTTAAAAATCCTTTGCTCTTCCAAAGATACACACTGGGAGAAATCCTATAAACACACATCTGAAAACAAACTTGTATCCGTACTATATAAAGTACTATATAAAGTACCATCAAAGATCAATAACATGAAAATAACAATCAATTAAAAAATGGGCAAAAGATTTGAAAAAGACATGCACCAAATAAGATATAAGAATGGTAAGAAACATAACAAAGAATATTCAACATCATAAGTCATAGGATAAAAGTTAAAACTTGGAAGATACACTACTACACACCTATTAGAACTGCTACACAAAATCAAACTAAACAAAAGGGATAATATTAAGTGGTCCCCAAGATACAGAACAACTGGAGCTCTTGTTGGTGGGAATGCATAGTGTTTCCACGTTTGAAAAAAGTTTGCAATTTCTGATAAAATTATATGAACAGTTATCATACCACCTAGCAATTCCAGTCCTAGGTATTTACCTAAAAGAAATGAAAATGTATTTATATATGAACCTGTTTGTAAATATTTATAGTGACATTTTTCATGGAGAAGGAAATGGCAAACCTCTCCAGTATTCTTGCCCCATAGACAGAGGAGCCTGGTAGGTTACAGTCCATGCAGTTGCAAAACAGTTGCACATGACTTAGCAACCAAACAACGTAGTGACATTTTTCATAACACCCCCCAAATGAAAGTAACCCAAATGTCCTTCAACCAGGAAATGAATAAACAAATGGTTCTGTATCCATTCACAGGATTATGCAGTATTAAAAAGGAATAGACTATTTGTGATGACAGCCATCTAACAAAGGTGAGGTGATAGCTCATTGCAGTTCTGATTTGACAATTAAGGGAACCCTTGTACGCTATTGCTGGGAATGTAAATTGGTGTAGCTGTTGTGGAAAACAGTATGGAGGGTCCTCAAAAAACTGAAAATAGAACTACCATAAAATCCAGATATCCCATTCATGGGCATACATCTGAAGAAAACGAAAATACTTATTCAAAAAGATAATATACCCTCATGATCAAAGCAGCATTTTTTATAATAGCCAAGCTATGAAAGCAACTTGGGTCCATCAACAGATTTACGGATAAAGAAGATGCAGTATATATATAAAATGGAATACTATTCAGTCATAAAAAGAACAAAATTTTTCCATTTGTAATAACTTGGCTGGACCTGGAGGGTATTATGCTTAGTGAAATAAATCAGAGAAAGACAAATATTGTATGTTATCACTTACATGCAGAATCTAAAAAATACAACAAACTAGTGAATATAACAAAAAAAGGGACTCACGGATACAGAGAACAAACTAGTGGTTACTAGTGGGTAGAGGGAAATGTGGAGGGTCAACATAAGGGCAGGGGATTAAGAGGTACAAACCATTATGTATAAAAATATAAAAGCTACAAGGATATATTATGCAGCACAGAGAATAGAGCCAATACTTTATAATAACTATGAATGGAGAATAACTTTTAAAATTCTGAATCACTATGTTATATGCTTGAAACTTATGTAATATTATAAATCAAATGTACCTCGATTTAAAAACAAAAAGAAGAAAAAGGACTAGACTACTACTGACATATAGGTAAATATTACATGCATTGTGGTAAGTGAAATAAGATTGAAAAGTTGCATACTGCACTATCCCAGGTTTATGGAATTATGAAGAAGGCAAATCACAAGGATGGAGAGGCTTCCCTGGTGGCTCAGATGGTAAAGAATCTGCGTGCAATGCAGGAAACCCATTGTTCCATCCCTGGGTTGGGGAGATACCCTGAAGAAGGGAAGGGCAATCCATTCCAGTATTCTCGCCAGGAGAACTCCATGGACAGAAGTGCCTGGTGAGCTAGTCCATGGGGTTGCAAAGAGTCAGACACGACTGAGTGACTAACACACACATACACATAAGGATGGAGAATAAAATCACGGTTGCCAGGGGTTGCAGATAGGGGAAGGGAAGTGGCAACACAGGAGCACAGGGGATCTGGGCGGAGTGATAGAAGTGTTCTTTCTATACTTCAGTTGTGTTGGTGTTTAGGTGACCATGTGCCTTCATCAAAATTAAAACTCTATCCTCAAAAGGGTGAATTTTACTGTATGCAAATGACATTAATAAACCTGACTTTTAAACAAAGCAGATTGCTGTAAAAATATTCTATCCATCAGACTTTCCATTTATTCCATTAATTCAGTAATACTCCCTTTCACTCCAATTAATATACCAAAGATTCGTTTTTATTAACCTCGCTTCTCATGACTATGGATGTATGAAATATCTAATACATCCAAAGGCTTTGGTTTTAACCCCTGCTCATGAAAGTGCTAACTGCTAATATAATTGAGAGTTCTGGGTTCTTCTCTGCCTGATTCTAACCACCCTTATGATGAAGCTAAGGATGAATAATAAGTGAGATGAAGGAAGAAGGGCCAGAGGTGCAAATTCAAGTGGCCAAGGGGAAGGGGCAGGCAGGTAAGGAGGTAAGAGAAGCCCTTAATCAACACCTATCCAGGGGCAGGGTGAAACCCCCACAGAGCTTTGGTGCCAAGGTCAGCAGAGCACCCACACTCTTATTAGGGGAAATTGGAAATGCCGATTTTTATATGTGAAGTCTCCCAGTTTGGGGGAGACTGTTCAGTTTTTTATAAATATTGTGGACAGAACAGTGCTTGCCTGCAGGTCATGAAGTTTGCAAGCATGAGTTCAGAGCTGTGGGTGTGGAGCAGAGAACTAGGACAGACCCACGAGCCTGGCGGTTTCACAGAATGACTTCCCAGAAGCTGAAATCGCTTCTAAGAAGCTTCCATGCATTGGGGAGTTTCAATTTGGGGAAGAAGGGGTGTGTGCTTAGGGCAAAGAGTGTCTGTGTACTCTTAAGTGTAGGAAGGACCAGGTATGAGGATCTATCCCCGTGTTAAGTGTGCACCAGGGGAGCCGAGAAGGACCTCTACCCCCTAACAACCTCTTCCTACTCATGACACCTGCCCCAAGCTGCAAATTCAAAATCAGCAATTGAAAATTCCCAAAGCTCTGACAATCCAAACGTTGGCCGCCTGGTTTTTAATTCCTCTGGGGACCAAGGCTGATCTAAAGTGCAGTGAGGCTATTGGGGGACTTTATCCTTCTTGATGTGAATACTCACATCTTTCATGCAAATGAGCTATGGGTCCAATTATGGACACAACTCCACAGCCAGCCCGGGTGTCTCAGAGAATATCTATGGATGACCCTGGGCTTCTGTCTCCCTACAAACCTATCTTCTGAATCATGAAGTACACCTGGCCCCAGATTTCAAAAAGTGATTTCCAGCCTGTGTGACCTTCCCAGAGGCCTCCTATGTGACTGACAACCATCACCTCTCCTAGCATTACTTCACCTCTGACAGCATCTCAGCCCACCCCCCGCCCTTCCCTCCTCTTTTCACGGGGCCAATTCCTCAACCAGTAACTCAAGGACACTTCGCTTCTCTACCTCAGCCCAAGTCTTAAATCTTAGGAAGACTCCCTTTTTTCACTGCCCTGGTCTATTTATGGAACCTCCCAAGAACAATGATTCTGTTCCAAACCCTGAGGAATTGCAGAGTCTTAAATCCACAGTTGAACATCAGCTTACAATTGGTATTAAAAATTGATCAGTGGTTTCAAGGGTTCCAGAAATCAGCACTTAAATCCTTGGGCCAGAAGAGTCAGCGATGATTTTTTTAAGACAGTAGAAATTTAAACAAGGGTCAGAAAGCTTCCCTTCCTATGAGAAATCTATGGAGCAAACATTTTCTTTGCAGACCTATCTAAGGGAATGAATGTACTGCTACTTTTAACCACCAGAAACAAAATGAAAAAATTTTGCAGACCCATAAGCCCCCAAATCACGGTGGTGAAAACTGTCAAGCAAAAGTGGGAAGAGAAAAACTCACTAAATCAAAGTTGCCCAAGGTTAGTGGGAAAGGTGGCTTGGTGGGGGGGTGGGGGGGGATGGGACAGCTCCCCTTAACTTCCAACCCCCATCCCCACCCCTTGCCCTCTAAATAGCATCTTCAAAACAAAATTTCCAATTCCACTTTCCAATAAAATTGCTGTCCCCAGCCTCTTCCACACGGACATTTCTAATCGCCACTCCTCTAAATCAAAAGTAAAATCCTCTAGATGGCCGGGAGGGGGAAAAAGGAATGTGAGCTTTAATTTAAAAAAGTCCACAACTTACTTTGAAAAGCACATTCAGCAGTCAGAATTCTAACCTGAACCTGATTAAATCTCCTGGCAGAGGGAGAGAACCTGATGGGGACTTTCACCGTTGGCTCAGTTTAAAATGACACCACCTTTCTTAACGCTTTCTACCCATTAGATCACTTTATCATCACAATGTCTCTAGAAAGTATTTTGGGACGGATTTTTTTTTTTTTTTTGAATGGCCACTTTACATTTAGGGAAACCGAGTCCTAGAAATGATAGAATCCAGAGCTCACCACAGAATTAAGTCACCAGATTTTACTCCTCTGGAATAAAACAGAAAAATGTTCCCCATCCCTTCACACGCGCGCGCGTGCCCATGCGCGCGCACGTGGGTACGCGCGAACGCGAACACACACACACACACACACTCTCTCTCTCTCACTCTCTCTCTCACTCTCTCTCTCTCTCTCTCTCTCCTGTTTACCTGGAGCTCTTGGAGAAAAGGGACACTGTTTAAAACAGCAATTTTGTCCGGTTGGTGTGTCTGGGAACCTGCAGCCTTAAGGAAAGTAGATTTTTCTGGAATCCTAGCCGGTGCGCAAGGACTTTGGAAAAGCAAACACTACTTTGTAACATCAATTGGCAACTTGTCTCTCCTAATGTATTTCCAGCCCAGCCTGAGGCCGAAGAGGGCCCGTGATTCTCATCAGGTTGGACTCGGTTTGCCGGCTCAGGGCCCGGGGCCGCGGCTGGAGCCGCGAACAGAACGAAGGGCAGGGACACTTGTGCGCATCTCGGTTTCACCCGATGGCCCCAAGACCCTTGCCCAGGCGCCGGCGGCGGAAAAGTGGCGCCCCGCACCCTTTTTCCACGCGCTCACCCGCACCCGCTTCTCGGCCCGGTAGCGGTGCGCGCAGCGGCGGTTCCCAGAGGAGCGGGGCTTCCTCCGCGCGGGTTCGCGGTCCCCCGCGCCGGTGCCGGGCAGGGAAGGCGCGCGGCGCCGGCGGCTCCCGGGCTCCAAGACCACGCTCCCGGCCCCTCGCGCCGCCGGCCTGGGTCCCACACGCACGTAATCAAAACCGTAATAATAATTCCAACCTTTCTTGAGCTATTTGGGCGCCAGTAGTCCCCTCCCTGAATTCTCTTAAACCCAAGGTAGAGTGGTCAGTTTCATTGCAGAGATGAGGAAACTGAGGTAAAAGGCCACCCCCAGGACCCACTGCTAAGAAGCCCAGATCTGATTCCGAGATGCAGTTCCCCCACCGGCGCGATCACCTCAGCGCGCTCCTAGACCACACAGGACCTCTACGGGGTACCCCGAGGGGGTCCCGGGTTTCTTCCGAGCCGAGGTGCCCGGAGGCTGCGTGGTGAGCGGGCATTCCTGCGTGGACTAACGCCGGCCCTGGGGACCCCACGGTGGGGGAAAGGGGCCGGTGTGCCCTCGTAGGTCACCAGCCCCAGTCCAACTGAGCTGGGGAGGGGGATGCCAGACTAGGGCAAAGGAGGTGCAAGGAGCCGGGCTGCCCGCTCCCAGACCCCCAGCTCCACGTTGGGTTAATTCCTAGCTTAATGCAGAGGTTGCGTTAAGTCCTCATGGAACTCGGTGATGGTGAACAGTGTCCCTCAGCCACGCCCCTTCTTCACCCCCGGGAAGCACTCCGAACCCAGAGACACTGGTTCAGCCGAATTCGCTCCAATTCCACTTACGCGGCGCCCAACTGGGGTCGCCTATCTAGAGGAGGGGCCGCTTCGCGCCTGGAAACCAGCGCCCTCATCCAGGTCCCCAAGACAACCCCACTCATCGGCTCCCCTCCCGCCCAGGCTCCTGGGGACCGCGGAGAACTTCCCGAGCGCCGGCGCTACTGACACGCCGGGTCCCCGGCCTCTTACCTCTGCCCAGCAGCGCGCCCAGCACCAGGCTCAGCGTCCCGCACAGTGGCGCCACCGGCCCGGGGGCCGCGCCCTCGGAGCGCATCCTGCGTCCCGGCAGCTCAGGCCGCCCGCCGCCCGACCGGGGCGCAGCGCCTGCTCGCGGCCCCCGCCGGCTGTCCCATGCCCCGGGGCCACCCCAGGCAGCGAGTCGGCCGGCCGGGCTGTAGAGCCGGTGGTAGCGCCCCGCCGCTGCCGGGTGCAAGCCGCTGCAGCTCCGGATCCCGCGGCGGCTCGCGCTCTGGCCCGGACAACTTTTCTCCAGCCTCCAAGGCGGCCGCGGCCCGCCCCGCCCCCGGGCCGCCCACTCGACCCCGCCCACCCCTGGGCCCCGCCCCTGGGCCCGCCCCTGGCCGAAGGCTGGTGAAGGATGCCGGGGAGAAAGTGCAAGCGTCTGGGAGCGGGCGCGCAGAAGAGGAGGTGAGGCGCCGAGGCTCAAGGGTTGCGCCCGTGGGGTCTCCCCACCTCCCCGCAGCCTCCCGCATTCATGGCCTGTGGCTCGAGTCCCGGAGAGTTCTGCGCAGGTACCCGCGACTCAAGATGGAGCCGAGCCCTTCCCCTCGCCCGCCTCCCGGGGTCCTCACTCTCTGCGCCTCAACTTCAGGTCAGCCCCTGATTCTTTGCCTTGAGAGCAGGGGACATCTGGAATTAAGTCCCCCACAGCTGATACGGAGAGATCTCCCAGAGAGATTATTCAGTGGGAAAAAGCAACGTGCAGAACAGATTCAAAAAGAACACGGTTTATACACAGACGTGTGCACATATGTGTATATTTGTCTGGAGGGTTAAGCAAAAGGCAGCCGCGGTGTCTCAGGACGGGGACTGGAAAGCCGGGGTGACAGAAAGGTTCATTTTCCACTATGATTCCTTCTACATTGTTGGATATCGCCCCCCCCCCCCGCATGTGTTTTTATTAACTATTCGGGGTTGGGGAGGGCGGGAATGCCCCCCTTCCCTGCCAGACTTGCTCCTGCAATAGTTTTTTCTCTGCAGATTCCAAGGACTCGCCACCCCAGATCGTGCTCCAAATGTCTTCTCTGTGTCGTTCCCAGCGCTGCCCTCCCTCCTCGCGTGGATCCCAGCTGCCTGCCTGCCTTCCTTGGTTACTGATGCTCGGGCCTCATTGGCTGCCCGGGGATCTGAACAGTCCCCACTCAGGACCCCAACTCCCCCTCGTGTCCGTGATTGAAAGGCAATATGTCCTGAACCCAGAAGCCTTGTCCTGGAGGCCCAGCCCTCCTCCAGCTGATACACTTCCCCCAGATCCCACAGCCTGCCTGGAGATCACTTGGTGTGCTGGGCTGAGTCGTCCGACCTCAGAAAGGAAGCCCACTGAATCATGTGTCACATCATTCCTGGTCACCAGAGCCAGGAATGAGTTTCAAAAGAAAAGAAAAAAAAAAAAAAATCTTTGATCAGATGAGAAGAAACTAAAGTGAAAGGTGTTAAACACATCTGTTTCTTTTGTCCCAACTCAGTTACAAGGAGTCAAGAGCCAAGCATATGGAGAAATTGGGGGGTGGAGGCAGAGACTCCAAGGGCACTCCCCATCCCTGGAGCTTTTTTCCCAGCTGGACAGCCCTAAGGAGGAAGAGGGTCACTGATCCACTCTGCTTACATGATGGGGAGAGAAGGCAGCTGGAAAAACTAGCCAGGCCAGAAAGAGCACTGCAAAACCTTGGTTCTGATAGACTTGGGTAGCAGAGACTTCATTTTTTCAGGAAACTATGCTATAATTGCCCAGTTCTTCAGTTCATTCAGCTAGTGTACATAAACTCTTGGGAGGCAAAAAAAAAATAGACTTGAGTTCCTAAAATGGAAGGCACATTTCCTTATCGTTTTTGTTTGTTAGCTTGAAAGTCACTGGAGAATGATTTTTTTTTTTTTCATTTAAATGTTTCTAGCCTCAGTGAGAAATACAACATAGCCCATCATTTCCTGACTGAGAGCTTAGAAAATCAGCTTCATCCTCTCTCCCTCCTGTCTGATAAGAGAACAAAAGAAAAAGCCCCCAGTTATGCTGGCCACTCCTCTCAGCTTCTTCTTTGTAGCTTTATCATGTGGTCCTCCCACCCTCCCCAGACACACATCATTTCTTACCTTTTGGCACAAAATATTGCCCTCTCTACTGCAAAGTCAAATTCCCTGGTCTGAGACTCCATGGTTCAAGTAACAGAAAAGGGGAAACTGAACAAACCACAGGGAAATACAGGAGAATTTGAAATGGGAAAGTAAAGGAGGAGTCTTGGTAGGGTAAATCCACTCCCCAGTCCCCAAAGGCATGTGCTGTCCTCGGGTGCTCTGAGTCTTAGACGTGACTTGAGACCACAAAGTCTCCTAGCATCACCTGTAAGAGACTCCTTCCTGCTTGTTCCAGATTGGACCAAAGGAGACCCAGGTAATGAGTGCCTCTTTCTGCAAATCTGTTTAGAATCCCATTCAATCTGCCATGTGACCTTCTAAAAACCAAACAGACACACCCCAAACCAAACAAATAAAGGGATGTTGTGGTTGATTTATCCTTCTTTAGGAATCCCAACCCCCACCCCGGCCAAATAGAGGTGTGAACTTGGAGGTTCATGGGCAAAGAGTTTCCTGTATTTATTTTTTAAAGGCATGTATTTTTAACCCCCAAATAATTAATTCCTTAACTTAAATTACTTCCAGATGCTTTTCTGAACTTCATAACCAACATCAGAGGCCACTAATCTCCTCAAAGGCTATTGCAAAACTCCCTGTGGGCTGTGGGCACATGGAGACAATTAACATGATTTATAGGAGAGAGGAGATATTAGAAAGAGGAAACCCACTGTTCCCACATGTGCCAGTGGTGCATAAGTCAAAAAGGCAAGTTCAGGTTTTTTGTTGTTGTTGTTCGGTCTTAAATTTCAAATTCGCATAAAATGAGGGGAAGAACTTGAGAATTTAGCTCAGGAATTTCTTATAAGGTCTGTCTACAGACAGGTGACCTATAGGTGTATATTACTAAGAACACAGAAAAGGAGGGCTATATGTTGGCCTCGTGAGGCAGCTATAGTCATCCTGCTGATGTAACAGCAAGTCCTGGCTATAGTGCCTGCTCTTAGGGATGAAAAATAAGGAAGGTAGCAGGCATTGGTTTACCTCTCTGTGGTGGCACCTAATGGTACCTTTCAGGGAGATAGGAAAGACTGGGGGGCAAGAAGTCTTGGAGTATATTGGGGCAGGTGGGGAAACTGAGGCTCCAAGAGGCGGTTAAGTCACTTGCTAGGACATGGCAGTGGTGACATTGAAAATCAGCTCCCCTCCTGCCCCAGAGATGGTGAGGTCAGCTTGTAGCCACCAACTAGGAGTTAAAATTGGGTTTTATGTTGGTAAGACCCACAACCCTAGTATTGCGTCTCTTTTCTTTTTTTAAAAGAGTTTTTGATGTGGACATTTTTTAAAGTCTTCATTGACTTTGTTACAATATTGCTTTTATATTTTCGTTTTTGTCATGTGGGGTCTTAGCTCCCTGACCAGGGATTGAACTCGTATCCTCTACATTAGAAGGTGATGTCTTAACCACTGGATTGATAAGGAAGTCCCATCATTCAGCAAATTCTAGGGTCTCTGCCTGGTTAAGGTGGGGCTGGGTAGGTAGGAGGGCTGTAGAAACAGCACATCCTCCTCCCTCCCCACCCCTACTCCCAGCTGCACTGTGGATAAAGATTCCAAGCTTGTGCCATTCAGTAAGAATGTAACTATTAAGGGATATTTATTGGAAGGCCATGACCACCCACCCTTGATCAACTGTGTTCCTATTTGCTTATTTTCTACCTACAGCTTCCCGCATCCCTTTGTCAGCTCCATGGGGGAGTGGGGTGTGGTGACAGCTCACCGGCTCACCCCTGTGTTCCCACCCCTACCAGTATATGCACAAAAATAAGCACTTGTCCACTGAATGACTTTTGTGAAGCTGTAGATGGCGCAGCAGGTAAAAAATCTGCCTGCAATGCAGGAGACACAGGAGACATGGGTAGATATCTGAATCGAGAAGATTCCCTGGAGAAGGAGATGGCAACCCACTCCAGTATTCTTGCCTGAAAAATCCCATGAACAGAGAAGCCTGGCAAGCTCCAGTCAAAGAAGTCTCAAAGAGTCGGAGGCAACTGAGAACACAAATTACCAGCCCCATTTTACTAACGAGGAAACTGAGATTCGCACATTTTACCTTCAGCTCACTTAACCAGTAATAGAAACACCAATGACAACGACAATATCATTCATTAGGTTTTTGTGTGAATTGACAGATAATCCTTGACAACCCTATAAGACATAGTCTTTTTTATGTCATTATACAGACTAGGAAACTGACGTCCAAGCAGCAAAGTGGCCTGTTCCAGGTCACCCAGCTGGGAAGTTGCCGAAGTGGGGTTGGATCTATAATGATTCATCCCACGGAGCTATGTCCATGTGTGCACTTTGGTCTGCCCGCTCCCCACCCGAGGCATCTTGGTCACTGGCCAGGCCAATACCTTCGATCAGGTTTCACTTGCTAGACCTTTCTATATTTGACAAACACTGGAAAATCATGTCTTTGGAATTTTCACTTAACTTTGCAGACAACTTCCTGGTGCCTTGGGCTGCCCCCACATCGCTACTGGAACTCAGCCTTTATGGAGATGAATTTCCCCTAAAGGGAACATGGGCCCGGCTTCTCCAGATAAGATGAGAGGTGCAGGTGGCTTTCAGCCACTGAGAACAACTTTTAGAACTGATGCTCAAATGCCCCCACACCTGACCCTGATCCAGTTTCCCTTCTGGTACCTGCCACGTTCCCAGGCTCCCATTGTCCTGGTAGAGACCTACAGAGTGGATTTTGTTCCCATCACCTTTCCTCTCGAGGTTCAAGGTCAGTACATAGTCCATTTAGGAAAAGAACTTGGCTAATCTAGCTTCAGATTAGGTTACAAATGGAAGTGGTCACACTGACATTTCCTTAAGTGTTTGCTGCATCATTGTCATCATCTCTGACATTTATAGATCTATTGCTTTGTGCCGAGCACTATCTTCAGTACTTTGGCTGGTGTTCGCACATTTAATCCTCACCATGACCTGGCTTCCCTGGTAGCTCAGATGGCAAAGAATCTGCCTACAATGCGGGAGACCTGGTTTCTATCCCTGGGTCAGGAATATTCCCCTGGAGAAGGAAATGGCAACCCACTCTGGTATTCTTGCTGGATAATTCCCATGTACAGAGAAATCTGGCAGGCTACAGTCCATGGGGTCGCAAGAGTCAGACATGACTAAGCGACCAACACACATAGGACCTTAGGACTTGACTATAGTTATTAACTCCATTTACAAGCCAAGAAATTGACATACAGAGTTTAGGTAACACATCCAGTGTTACAGAGCTAGTAGCTGGCAAAGCTGGGATTCAAACCCAGCTATTCTAGAATCCCTGCTCTCAGTAATCAAGCCTCAGTCTTCATTCTGCAGACTCATCACCTTGAGGATTTGTTAGTGTGTTGACTCCAATTCAGTCAAAGGGGCATGGAGACCCACTCTTCTGCCTCTCTATCAAGACCCCAGACCATCTTGATGCTGCACCTCCATGAACCATCTTTTGTGTAGCAATTCCTTAAATCCTTACCTTATTCTGCTCTCTATTTCTTAATCCAGAGTTATATTATCCAAACTATGTGTATTTGAAAATGTCGCCAAATTTCCAACTCTTCCCTGCTCCTCAATACAAAACAATCCTAGACACATTCAGCACCTCACATCATTCCAAGAGCAGCTTGAGATTGGAGAGTTTGCCATGCAGTCAGTTAATACCAGTTATTGAGTACATGTCTGTCACTGAACCTGATATTCAGCATGGCAGCTGGCTTGGGTCAAGGTGGTGGCAGCTCCATCACCTGAATGCCCTCAGTGAGCAGAGTCCCTGGCAAAGTGGCAGGGGACACACACACACACACACACGCACGCACACACACATGTTGAGTGAGAGATGACAGTCTGACATTTGGGGGTTGTTTGTTACTGCCCCGGAACATAACCCATCCTCACCGAAACATCAGTCATTCATGTGCATTGCATGATTCATGCAATTCAGCTTTGCCCTTGTTCCTTGTGGAGTATCAGGTCTCATTGCAAGAGTAATAGTCTCTGTGTCTTATCAGTCTTTAAATCAATAGCCAATTGATGAGCGATTATGATGAGTAAGCATTGAGTTTGGAGCCTGTCCTCAGAGAGCGTAATAGGGAAGATTGAATATACCTCAGAAAACAGGCATATAGGATGTGTTGTAAGAGCCTGGGGAAGATCAGAGTGACTTCTTTACCTATCTACACCCCATCAACACTGACCTTAAAAGCTCTGCTTATTCTCCCTTCAGAGACTTTCACCTGCTGTTTTCATTCCCTGAATCTTTGTCCTTATCATTTCCTCTCCTTTCAAATGTCCTCCTTCCGTGAGGTTTTTTTTTTCCTGCACCCACTTCCCCAGGACCCAGGACAGAGCCAGGACACACCCTGAACTCAAGAAATATTGTTGAATAATTTCTGATTGACACCTTTGAGGAAGTAGTGTTTGATCACAGGGATGGTGAAAGATTAACAGTGAAGATGGGAAAATCAAGATGGCAGAGTCTTTGTGGAAGGAAGAACAAGACAGGAAGATAGTATGGCCCCAAGACAGGAAGATAGTATGGCCCCAAAACAGGAAGAGCGATTGTTACTCCCGGGCGGTCCCCATAATAACCAGAGCAAAGAAACAGATGAAACTAGCTCCAAGGTCATTGACATTGACCTGCAGCAGCTTCAACCATTACACTGGTTTCACCCTCTTCACCTCTAAGGCTTTTTGGTTTTGTTTTCTCCATCTGATAGTCATGACTCGTCAGGGCCTAAGCTGTGCATTTTTCCATAGGAAGTAATTCAATTCAGACTCAGGCACGACTTCGGGATGCAACATAGCACTTATATGGTGTTATTAATCTGCGTTTTAGAGCCTCTCCTGGCCGCCTGCGATCAGCAGCTCAAGCTATGGCATGGCTTATGATTCATTACAGATCCAGCCAGTTTCTGGGAAGGAGAGATACTCGTAACTTTTACATATGACTCACTGTTCTCAACCTTTCTCAGGTTCAGACCATCCAGGTAACTAAAGGAACTTTGTATTCAATAGCTAGACCCAACTACACTGTTCTGGACTCCCCTTAAAACTCTCTTATGGCCTTTTACAAACAAAGATTGAGCCTCAAATGGAAAACTGCCAAAATTGCGTTGTTTCGAATACTTGGAACCTTGGAACGTCAATGCCCTTAATTTATGTTTGAAACAGCTCTGCTCGCTACCCACCGGCAGGCAGCCTCCAAATGGTTATAGAGTCAACAGTGCCCCCTGGTGGCGACAGCTGGTATATTCTGATGGCAGAGAGAGAAAGAAAAGCTCAGACTGCTGGGCCTCAGCTACAGGGGCAGGCAGATAGACAAGGTAACAGTGCCGTTCAGTTCAGCAACATTTCACTCTAAGAGTGTCTTTCCTCTTAAGAGGCAATATTGGTCACTACGGGCCCCTTTGCCCCTGACTCGTGAATACAAGTTCAGATATGTCCAGGGGGTGGCCCATCTCCTATAAGATTTCAGTCAATAGTATGTCCCATTTGAACCAGTTGCCTTAAAGGAGCCCAGGAGACTGACATTGGATCCCTATGGAGCATTGGAGAGATTAAAGCTCAGGATGGCTGGGATTAGGAGCAAGGCTGGTGAGAAGAGAAAACATGTATACAGAAATCCTAAAGTTTTGGCCTTATATTACTGATGGAACCCCAATGCCACTCTTCATTGAGATCCTGTCAGAGAAGCAGATACACTACGAATAGGGAATTTATTTTAGGAATGAGACCTTCTATCATTTGTGAGAGAAGCTGGAGATATAACCGTCCAGAAGGGGGAGTTGGAGCACAAGTAAAAATCACCAACCAGCTTTCCCGGAAGCACTAAATTTACTAGACACACGATTCAGAACAGGCTGTGCTTTCAGCTCCTTCAAGGTGAACATACTGGAGCTTGCAGAAGAATCTGGAGAGGCAGGTGTGCCCACACTCCAGGGTAGGATGTTCGGAGATTATGTGAAGGAGTTCAGCTTCTTTCATGGCCAACTAAATACCTATGGGATAGATCTTCACTTAGGTAACAATGGTAAATTCTGCATAAAATACAAAACAAAAAGAGAAGCATAAACACATGAACAAAACCATTTCCCTGAAGATGCTAAAGTATGAACGGAGGCAGGCAGATTCCAGAAGAAAGTTGAGATTCGGAAGGAGGAAAAGGTGTGGAAGACCTTTCCTGTTTTTGCGGCTTTTCCCCTAAGAAGAGGTCACAGTTGCTGCTGCTTGGGACAACTCCTACTCCTGTTGATATCCACTCTTTCTGGTCTGAAGGACTGAAGGCCAGAGTTTGGAACCATCACAGCCATTCCAGTAGGAAAGTAGAATGGGGAAACCAAGAAAAGGAGAGTCAGAAAGGAAGACCCCCACATTCCATGTATACACTTAGCCCATGTGGTTGAGGGACCCATGAGCACATGGAGAACAAAATAACTGTACTGACTTGAGCTGCAGACCAAAACACTTGTTTTTCTTTTTTTGGAAATCCAACCAAAATTAAAATGTTAATGCTTTTCTGAGGAATATAACAGAACCCAGAGTCCACACAGCATAGCATTTACAATGTCTGGAGAAGCATCCAAAATAATTTGATGTTCAAAAGCCAGGAAAGTGTGAAAGCAGAGCCTAAAACCCCTCCTTTGGCCATTTCAGTGACTTTCTTGGTGCTCATTTCTGCATTCAGTAACTAGGCTTAAAATATCTGCAGGTGTTTCTTTCTCTCTTTTTTAAAAAGATATATTTATTTTATTTTTGGCTGTGGTGAGTCTTCGTTGTTGCACCTGGGCTTTCTCTAGTTGCAGTGAATGGGGACAAGCAGGGGCTATTCGTCGTGGTGCACGGGCTTCTCATTGCGGTGGCTTCTCTTGTTGTGGAGCACAGGCTCTAGCAGCTCAGAAGTTGCAGCATGTGGGCCTGGTAGTTGCAACTCGTGGGCTCTTGAGCACAGGCCCAGTAGTTGTAGCACACAGGCTTCATTTCTCCGTGGTGTGTGGGATCTTTCTGGAGCAGGGATCGAACCCGTGTACCCTGAGCTGGCAAGACAATTCTTATCCACTGGACCACCAGGGAAACCCTGCCATGGTTTCTGTTTCCTGCTCTGCTTCTTGGCTGAAACAAGCAGTAAAAGTCGTAGTGACATAGCACAAGGGGAAACTAGGAAGTGTCTTGCATTCCTGCAACCGAGAGAGTGATCATAGGATCAAGAGGAAAAGCTAAGAGGTAAATATGTTCAGACGGAGGGATAATATGTATATTTTCAAATGCTCATGGAGAAAAATGAACTTTAATTAAAGTCCTGCCTTTCCCACCTCTCTGTTATATAAATCTTCCTTTTTCCTTTTCTCAGTTCTTCCTTCTTCTCATCTCTACCAAAGGTGAATATCAGGCATTCTCTTAGAAGATGCATATTTCATGGTCAGCAAGTTAGGGAAAAAATCCCTGCTTTTGTGGATCCCTTAACCACTCAGCCTCATTTTAAAACATTACTAAACTTTGGGATAATCAGAACTCTTCCAGATGCCCTCAAATCAAAGGGAAAATATATCTGTTCCCATGATGGGAAGTTCAGAGATACAAGAAGCTTTAGGTATGGCTGAATCAAGTCAGTGAAAGAATCCTTTGCCTGCTGTATCTCTTTTTCTTTCTCTATCGACTTTGTTTCTTTTAAGGTATTAGCTTCACTTCTCCTACAAATTAGTTTCCCAGAGCTTCAATTTGCTCATCTGCAACATAGAATATCAATACTGCTGTCTTCATAGAGTGGTGCTAAGAATTCATATTTTGTGTGAATCAAGAAGTATAGTGACCAGCACATAGTAAGGGGTCAAAAATCATAGTTACTATCATTATTATAATTATATTCCAATATGGATATGGGTGTTAAGGCAAAATATATGTCTGTTGTCTCAATAATAAATATTTACTGGGCCCTTCTAGGCGATCCAGTGGACCTTAGAAGCTGCTAAGAAGGGACTTCCCTCATGGTCCAGTGACTAAGACTTTCAGCTCCCAATGCAGGGGGCCTGAGTTAGCTACCTCATTGGGGAACTAGATCCCACATGATACAACTAAGAATTCTCATGCCACAACTAAAGTTCCCACATGCTGCAATGAAGATCAGAGATCTCGTGTTAAGACCTGGTAGAGCCAAATAAACAAAAATAAATATTTTAAAAATAGCCTTCCTCTTAAAAAAAAGAAGAATCTTAAATTTAAAAAAAGAAAAGAAGCTGCTAGGAATACAATGAGAGAGGAAAGAGTATTAATTTAATTCTGAGCATGAGAACATCACTGGTGTGACTGTCCCAGAGAAGCTAGTGGTGACTAATATCAACTGTTTCCATGGTGCCTGAATGGAGAACCAAGAGATGCTCCAGGAAGTCTGCCTGTGGGCACAGAAGCTGGTCTGAACTACAGTCAGCACTAAAATTGGCAGAAAGAAATGAGATTGACAAAGAGCTTTGCTGGGGGCTGGGGGAGGGGAGGCTGAGGATGGAGCCAGAGGAGAGCGCAGAGGCTCCTTGGCAGATCCCTGCCCCATCAGAATGGTGGCCTCTGTGCCCTTGAGCCATTGGACTCAAAATGAGGGGGCCACAGATATGGGGCATACCTGCCCTCGTGAAGGGGAAGCCTGGCTCTGAAGTTATTTGCTATCATGGGGTGCCTCTTCTCCAGCAAATGGAACCCGCCTCCTTTGAAAACTGGACCTCCCTCCTGCCCTCAGCAACCTGGGCCTCTCCTTCCAGCCCTCTATCCTTGCTTGCCTTCTCTTCCTAACACGCCTAAACAAAAATAATAAGAACTAGTATGTGTTAGCACTTACAATATGCCAGGTTCTGGTTTAAGCAACTTTTCCTGGATGAATCCATTGGGTCCTCCTGAGTCACCTGACTCCTCATGCAGAACTCCCCCTAGTGTCCCTCTACAGAAGAAGAAGGCTAATTCTTTACTGAACAGGAAGCAAGAGCTATATTAGTCTCCCCATTTTGCACATGAGTAAACCAATGCCCAGTGAGATGAACCATGAGTTAGTTGCTGAGTAGGGGATTAACTCCAGATCATCTAAGTTCTGATTTGGCACTCTTTCCAATGCACCTGAGGTCTCCCCATTCTTTCAGATTCCATGGAACAAAGGCATGTGGTGCAGCTGGGCATTTTTTTTTGCTGCAAGAACAGAAACCTAACCTAAACTACTTGGAACTATATGGGTTCTTACCACTGAATATTCAAGAGGGTCACTACCCCTAAGCCTGGCTGGATCCTGGGGCTCAAACAAAGATACAAAGAGATAGACTCTCCTTTCACCTTCTTTCACCTTTCTTGTCTTCTCAGCTGGCTTTACTCTCTAGAGGGGTGGCCCTAGATGGTGGGCCATGAGGATTTCAGATATGTATCCTACCAGCTTACTTGTCTCAGTAGACAAAATTCTGTTGCCCAGCAACTGGATCACAAGTCCTGGGGCTGCATTTCATTGGTTGAAGCTTTAGTCATGTGTTTATCCTGAACCAATCCCCATAGGCCACCATCAGGAACTAAGCTCTGATTGGCCTGGTCTAAAAAACTTGGCTTAAAGCTCAACATTCAGAAGACTAAGATCATGGCATCTGCTCCCATCACTTCATGGCAAATAGATGGGGAAACAGTGGAAACAGGGGCTGACTTTATTTTCGGGGGCTCCAAAGTCACTGCAGATGGTGACTGCAGCCATGAAATTAAAAAATGCTTACTCCTTGGAAGAAAAGTTATGACCAACCTAGACAACATATTAAAAAGGAGAGACATTACTTTGCCAACAAAGGTCCGTCTGGTCAAGACTATGGTTTTTCCAGTAGTCATGTATGGATGTGAGTGTTGGACTATAAAGTAAACTGAGTGCCAAAGAATTGATGCTTTTGAACTGTGGTGTTGGAGAAGACTCTTGAGAGTCCCTTGGACTGCAGGGAGATCCAACCAGTCCATCCTAAAGGAGATCAGTCCTGGGTGTTCATTGGAAGGACTGATGCTGAAGCTGAAACTCCCATACTTTGGCCACCTGATGCAAACAGCTGACTCATTGGAAAAGACTCTGGTGCTGGGAAAGATTGAGGGAGGGAGGAGAAGGGGACAGCAGAGGATGAGGTGGTTGGATGGCATCACCAACTCAATGAACATGAGTTTGAGTAAACTCCAGGACTTGGTGATGGACAGGGAGGCCTGGCATACTGTGGTTCATGGGGTCACAAAGAGTCAGACACAAGTGAGCAACTGAACTGAACTGAACTGAACTGATTCTTCTACTCCACCCTCCCACCATGCCTAGGAAATACAGAAGATGAGATGGTTGGCTGGCATCACTGACTCAATAGACTTGAGTATGAGCAAACTCACGGAGATAGTGAAGGACAGGGAAGCCTGGCGTGCACATTTCATGGATCACAAAGAACTGGACGTGACTTAGCAACTGAACAACAACAATAAACCACACAGAATAAGAATGAAGACTGAGTCCTTCCCCAAAGGGAAATAAGGGGTGTTTTTAACAGAAAATTAAAACTGGGCGAGCAAAACCATCACCTAGAAATAGTTTCCAATGATTGTCCCAACATGTGTCAGTATCTTATTCTGCAAATTAAATATGGTTTAAATATTCTGTGAGTTATGAATTACAACTGATGGGTATTATAATGTCACATAATAAACTGTCATTTTAAAAGCTCTAAAGGACAGAATGATGGGATGGGGCACATGCTTGCTGAGATAGGGCAGGTGTCAAGGTCATGAAGACTTGTACTTGGTCCCTATGCTGTAATAGTCCAGCAGGAGTTCCCTGATGGATGCCACAGAGATGGAGTTTGCACAGCACTGCCTCTCAAACGTCAGCACCCGGGAGCCCTGGCAGGGAAGAGAGGCTCTCCGGTGTCTTCTTTCATCAACAGACCTGCAGCAATATTTACTCCAGGACTGGCATGAGAATTCCCCCTCCATAAATTGAGCAGCCTCCTGCAATGTGCCGGATGGACAAGAGGAAGGACGTCACTGGTACATTTTTTTATTGCAACACTTTTATTAATCACTCCTCCTTCTACTGTAGTTGTCAATTTCAGTAGGTTGAAATTGGTGTGAAACCCACAAAAATGAGGGAAAAAGTATCCTGTGTAACTGACTTTAGGAAGAGCAGCCTGTGCTTCCCATCATCTAGAACTGGGGATTTGAATCCATGTAGGTTTTTCTTTCTCTCTCCTTCCCTCTCCCCACTTCTTCCTCCACCCCCCATGCCTTCCTATGGAACAATTTCCCTCACTAAAACTACCTGTTTTCCAAGAATCTGGAACCATGAGTGCTGGAAGCCCTTGCGTTCCTGTTTTTTCCTTGTAAATTGGATAAGATCTAGGAAAGGAGCTTGGATTAGCCCAGTTAGTCATAGGTCCTGATTTTCCCCAAGTCATTTTCACCTGGGAGGCAAAGTCCTGTAAGTAGTGTGTGTTTGTGTGTGTCTCAGAAGAGAGGTGGGGAGGTGGTGTGGACAATGGCTTTTCAAAAGAAGACTATAGGGACTTCCACAGATGTCCAGTGGTTAAGACTCACGCTTCCAATGCAGGGGGTGCGGGTTTGAATCCTGGTCAGGGAAATAGGATCCCACATGCTATGTGACGCTGCCCCTAAAAGAGGAGGATGCATTTCAGTAAGAAGAGGGAGGAAGGGCAGAGAGAGGACTTTGAGACTGGGCATCAGTCTTACTCATGCCTTTCATTTGCAATTTGTTTTTCTTACCTGGATGATTCTTGTGTGGCTAGGAGGCATTTGGATGTTGTGGGGCGCTTTTCTCATCCCAGGGGGCTGGAGGCACTACCATACATAATACATCAGGCAGGGCCCAGGGTTGGAAAATCATGTGCCGTGGGAATGCATGTCCCACATGTTGAAAAACTGTCTTACTCAAATGCCTCAGGTACCTTGGCTGCAAAACATGATTTTCCTTGTAGGGGACAGAGCTCATGCAAACTAACGTCCAATGTCTCCTCTTCTGACATTTGAGATTCCCACTGAAGTAATCAACAGTAGATGACGAATTAGAATTATCTAAGTGGGGTTCCAGTTTGCTCCGCAAATCAAATGCTATTGAATGTGGTAAACTTAAGGATTTCACACCTCGCAATGAAACGGTTTATTTAGGCCTTACTGCAGAGAAGGGAATAGCCAGTGGTGGCTACAAATTAATGGGACTTCTTAGCATTATGTGAAGGAAGAGAAACTGGGAGTTTTCAAAAGAAAATGCCAGTTTCACTGCTTGCACCAGTCAGAAGCAGTTTGAAGGAGACGAAAGCAGAGGAGTGAGGGCCACCCCAAACGCCTGGGTTCTGTCTCTCCCATCACCTCCTTCCCCATGCTCACAGGGTCCCAAGATCAGCCCCACCTTGCTGAAGATTCACCCGGGGAAATACCCACTCCTCCAGAATTTCATTAGGAGTAAGAGAGAAACAGTGTCTTCTTGCTCCTGAAATTGTTCATGTAGATTACAAATGTGCAGGTGAAGCAACTCACAGGGGAAGTGCATTCATTCGGATCAGATCCTCCGGCCACCCCCAGCCCACACTGGGCACCCCCTCTTCCCCGAGACTTTCCATTGCTTGCAGGCATGCAGATGTCATAGCGAAGGGCACAGAGCAAAAGAGAGTGCTCCCAAAGACTTGGAGCATTTTGTGAAGACTTTTCTTTCTTTTTTTTTTACAGCTCTAAGCGTTTGCTTTTCATTAGCATAAACCATTCAGCCTTTGTATGGGTAACAATGTATTGTCTTTAAAGGGTGGGGCCTTTCCAGAAGCCTTTCCAGACCTCATATCCTCTTGCAAAGGATCTCCTTCATCCCTCTCCAGAAGAGAAGAAGAGCAAACACAGGAAAAAGCACCTGGTGCAGAGCCCCAGCTCCTACTTCATGGATGTGAAATGTCCAGGATGCTATTCAGTCACCACCGTCTTTAGCCATGCAGAAACAGTACTTTTGTGTGTTGGCCGCTTTTCTTTTCTCTGCCAGTCTACAGGAGGAAAAGCAAAGCTTACAGAAGAATGTTCTTTCAGACGAAGCAGCACTAAAAGTACCCTGGGTCAAGATGAATAGGAAACCATCCCAATAAACACGTGTTGGATTTTTTAAAAAGGGTGGGAAGTTTGCTAGCCTTTGGAAAGATGTGTTATTTCTTCTCTCAGATGCAGGTAGGTCCTTCTAGCTTTCTCAATATGCTTGTTTTGTATATTTTATTTGAGTTTGGCTTGGAGACTCTCTGTGTTGGCCTTTTTTCTTTAAAAGCCATCTTTATCCTATCCTAGGATCTCTTGTCACTAATAGGTGTTCTGTGAGAAGCTTTTAGGGTGGGTGGAGGTTCGGGTTGTGTCTCCCGATTCAAGCGATCCATTCCAATCCCTTCATCGTTCCCTTCCTACCTGATGCATCAAAATTCTATCGCTCTTTTGCATGACGATCCCAGCTGACTCTCCTTTCTACGAGCAGAGCCGTGAGTGGAGGTGACATCTTGAATGTATCACAACAGGGTCGACCCGAGGACGAAGCTGGCATCCGGGATGGCAGAGCCAGAAGAGGGCACGAAGATGTCACTTTTAAAGTAGCCAGCCCAGGTGCCCTTTTATTAATGGGGTAATAAATTGCAGCATCCGACAAGCCAGGTCAGAGGAGCTTCCCGAGGCTGGAGCCCTACGTACATTGTGCCAGAATGGATGCGGGACCTTTACATCTGCCGGAACGTCTCTGCTTTGCTGCCCGCAGGCGGTGACTTTGAACACGTCACCTGACCTCTTTTGCTTGCCTCTCAGAGTGAGAACATCACCAGAGACAGTCTCACAGACATCATGATCCCTGATACTTAATTTCCTTTGGTTTAATTTATTTGGGCCTTGGGAATTAAAGAACTGGGTGTTCCCAGCAGTCATGCTATTTTATGGTCATCGCCTGGAGGGAGCAGAGGGAAGGAAGGAACAGCTGGTGGGCATGTCCTGGGCCCTTTTAACAAAGCATCTCATGAAATCCAGCTCAGCAGTCCCACCGATGCGATGCTAGTACTCTTTGCGTTTTATAGTTGACACTACCAAGGCCCAGAGAGGTTGAGTCACTTGCCCAGGGTCACACAGCTGGACAGTGACAGAGGTGGACTTTGAGTCCTGGTTTCTCCCAATCCCAATGCCCTTGATTTTGCTATTTCTCTCTCTCAGGGAGAGGAAGAAGAATCATCCTCTCTAAGACCTTCATGGAAATAAGTTTTGTTGTTTTTTGGGGGGTATTTTTACTTTAATTGAAGTATAGTTGATTTACAATGCTGTGTTAACTTTTACTGTACAGTAAAGTGATTCAGTCATACATACATATTCCTTTACCCATTTTTTTCCATTATGGATTATCATGAGATATTGAATACAGCTCCCTGTGCTATACAGTAGGACCTTGTTGTTTATCTATTCTATATTTAATTGCTTGAATCTGCTAATCCCAAACTCCATGGAAGGAAGTTTTACATACCAGATTTTCAGATTTTACTAGAGTTGTATATTTTGGGGGCTTCCCAGATGGCGCTAGTGGTAAAGAACCAGGCTGCCAGTGCAGGAGATATAAGAAACGTGGGTTTGATCCCTGGGTTTGGAAGATCTCTTGGAGAAGGGAATGGCAACCCACTGCAGCCTTCTTGCCTGGAGAATCCCATGGACAGAAGAGCCTGGTGGGCTACAGTCCATGAGATCACAAAGAATTGGACATGACTGAAGCGACTTAGTGTATATATATTTTTCCACATCTAGAACCACCATAAAACCAAGATGGTCAGGTTGAACAGAGATTTAAACCAGCAGAGGCTTCAACATCTGGCCAGTCAATGGCCACTTACAGTTTTTCTTCTGCAGCAGGCTGCCTGGGTGAGCCCAAAGTTGGCCACAAGGAAAGCAAATGACAGAAAAGCCTCTTAGCAACCTCTGGCTTCTTTCTCAGAGATTTGCCTTCATCTCATAACTTCTTATCAGCACTGAATTCAATCAGGTCCTTGAGCTGTCCAGTCGACTTTGCTAGACAGTGCAATTCATAAGCCATGGAGATTCAACTCATGGCTTCATTAATTTGATCAGGTAAATAGAGTGTATTTTATTGGTGCTTTTTAGGTGGGCTCCTTTGTTGTTATCATTAAAAGGGGGGGCGGTTCTAGGGGCTTCCCTGGAGGTCCAGTGGTTAAGACTTCAAGTTAGGAGGTGAGGGTTCAGTCCCTAGTCAGGGAACTAAGATCCAATGTCTTACAGCCAAAATACCAAAACCTAGGACAGAGGCAATATAGTAACAAATCCAATAAAGATTTTGAAAATGGTCCACATTAAAAAAAAAAAAAAAAAAAAAACCTTTAAAAGTCAAGTGTGGGAGGGCTTTAGCATAAGCACACAGTCATTGGATATACAGATTTAACCTGCCTGGATCTTAGATTTGATGATATTTAATTTTCTTTGTTCATATTAACTATGACCAAAAAGCCTTGTAACACAGTAGACAGGAGCAAAATGGAAATCATGACAGTCTACGAGGATGCCTAACTACGTACTCTGCTCCAGGAGACTCATCCCTTTGGGACTCCAGGACAGGTGGTGGCTACTGTTCTCACAGGTAAAGAAGAGCGTCTTTAAGATCCCAATTGTTCTGAAGCGATTTCCCCCAACAGTGCAAGGTGAATGACTGCTTCAAAGGTATAAGGTCATGGACTCTGTCAAAAGACCAGAGATTCCTCTTTGAGGACACACACAAATGCAAAGGTGAAAAAGTCTTTGCACCAATGAGAAAGGGAAGTTCTTGTTGAACCAATGTGCTGAGGCTGCTTTATGAAATAAAAATCAGATCAAGCTCCGTTTTACAGATTTGGCTGGGGAGCCTGAGAGAATTACATTACCTGTCTGACCTCGTTAGGCTCCTTGCTAGCAGATGCATAGAACAAGATGATGCAATTTGCTGTGGAGGTTGGTGCTCTGAATTCAGATGTGCACTGGGCAGGCGCAGGAGGGGACAAGAAGATGAGTCTGTAACTTGGGCTGGACTGAGCCAACTGTGGAAACTGGTGACCTGGAGAAAGAAAGTCTTTTCTTTTCCCATCACTGAGGGCACTGGAGTTCAGGAAGGCTGAAGGAGAAACAGGTCTGGAAGCTGCTCTCACTACCTACTCCATCCCTGATCAAGAAAACACATGAGAGCTTCCGGCAGATTAGATCACCTACGGAAAGCAGAAAGGGCCAATTCTGGTAGGTCAGAGAGGATTGAGTTGTGGGATGGGGAATTAACACTGGATCAACTGTAGTTTAAAGCAAAGCAGTTTCTTTGAATCATGTAATAAAAGTCAAGAGATAGGTATTTCAGATGTTATGCAGTGGTTTGATTTTGTCACATAGACCCAGGATCTATTTTTCTGCCACCTCCATTTGCATTTGACTGTATCATGGTTGCAAAATGGCTGCTTTGCCTCCAAACATCATGACTGTATCCCAGGTAGGAGGAAGAAAGGAAGGGAAAAAAAGCAAAAGACCATTTGTGGCAGGCATAATTCTAAGATAATCCTCAAAGATTTCCTGCCCTAATCCCAGACAGTCAATATGATGAGATATCTGCCTGTGATATTTACATGATAAATGGAATTTTGCAGATGTAATCAGGATGTAAAATCAGTTGACTTTGCCTTCCTCCAAAGGGAGGTTATCTTGGTGAGTAAAATCTAATCAAATGAGGTCTGTCTCTAGGAACTGAGCACAAAGGACTCTGGGAGGACAGCCAGCCAGGAGAACAAGACCTCAGTCCTACAACTGCCCAAAACTGAATTCCAAACACCTGGATGAGCTTGCAGGCAGGTGATTCCCTAGATCCCCAAGGTCAGAGCCCAGACTGGCTGACAGGTTGATTTCAGCCACATGAGACCCTCAGCAGGGAACCTAGTTGAGCCCATTGGACCTGTGATCTCCAGAACTGGGAGCCAACAGGTAGGTGTTGTTTTAAGCTGCTGTGTTTATGGTAATTACTGAGATGGCTCAGGCTTACGGTTGCAAGAGAAACTTAATATACCTTCCTGGGAAGTTCAGCCTTTTATCTCGGACGGCAGGTCCTCCGCAGCAGACAGATAACTAGACTGTGGGTCACGGGTCCACCAGTGAATACCTTTGGTGGTGAAACCACTGCGATGTCTCAGCAGGCTGACTTTACTAGGCTGTGTGAACCAGGGGAGATAGGAGGGAGGAAGGTCTTTGCCAAGCTGGCCCCTGCCTCGTATACAGTGGATCTAATTGTTTCACCAATGGGCCTGGCTTCCGAGAGAGGGTAGGAAGAAGGGTGTGTGTGAAAGAGGCTCTCAGTGAAGAAGGAAAGAAGCAGAATTGACTCCCAACTCCCACCTTGCTTGGTCATAGTTTCACCCCATGTGTGTGAACCCCTTGTAATCTGGTGTGCACGTGGGTGCTTAGCGGTCCTCATTCCTGCCACATCCTTCATATCCGGCCAATAGGAGCTTTTGGGGCAGGTTACAGGAGCCATATCTCTGGCCCTTCTGAAAGGTGTGCCAGGCTATGGCCACATGGCACAACCAGAAGCAGCACATTGGGGTCCACCCTCGAGACCTGAGGCAGAACCCAAACTCGGTTGAGATGGAAAATTCTAGATATTTGCTGGTGGAGCGTTCTTTGACCTCATTGACTGGATATGAATAGGGCTGGGGGAAGGAGTGATTGTAGGTAGGAGTGGCTGACAGCAGTAGGGAAGGGATGAAGCGGCTGGGTTGGGCTCCTGTTGGAGGAGAGACCCTAAGTCAGCCACAGTGACTTAAAGTTGAGCTGGGCCAAGTGGGGACCCCTGCCTGTGGCTGTGTCACCAGTGGATGTCCCCTGACCCAATGACCTCAGATGCAGATGAGCACCACGAACATATGTGGAGGGTTTGGATATGTCCTTTTGGGGGTGAAGAGAAAACTCCACCTTCTGACCAAGGTGGAAATTCACAGGAGCCTGGATGGTGCCGCCACACCTTCCTACACCTCTATCCCCTGGATGGGGGGTGGATTTCACCCACTTGGAAAAACCATGATGGCGTCACTTGCAATAGTTACTTAACAGTGTTGTTTTAAGGCTTCCCTCATAGCTCAGTTGGTAAAGAATCTGCCTGCAATGCAGGAGACCTGGGTTGGGTCCCTGGGTCGGGTAGATCTGCTTGGGAAGGAACTGGCTACCCACTCCAGTATTCTTGCCTGGGAAATCCCATGGACAGAGGAGCCTGGCGGGCTACTGTCCATGGGGTTGCAAGAGTCAGACACAACTTAGCGAGTAAACTGCCACCATTGCAGGTTTTGAGGATCTAATTGGAGAGGAGACATGAAAATTCACAGAGAAGTTACAAGTGCTGTTCACATTTGAGATCTCTAGTAAGGAATCACTTTTCAGAAATGCTTTCTTTTTCTGTGATGGATGAAATAGTTATAGTTGGAGGGGGTCCCGCAGAGGACATGACCTCTGGTTGACCTGTGAGCTCGTTCCTGGCATCAGAGTCCGCTTACCACCCCATTGTCCTTGGGATGGCTGCTCTGCCCTTCCCCCCATCCCTAGTGCCCATTGTGGGAGCTATTTTAAGGCTGCACCTTGAAAGAGCAGGTGTGGAGACCTTGAGATGCTGTGGGTACCTGAATCCCAAGAGAGTCTCTCCATAAACTCTTAAGATGCCTCAGTTGAGCAGGCAGTGATCTCCTGGTCCTGGGGCAACTAAGACCAGCCCTGGAGGGAAGTCACCTGCTTATTAAACCTGCCACCTCCCCATCTGCAGAGGCTGTGTCTTCCTTCTGTCTCTCCCTGCCCTCTGAGTTCTGGAGCCGGTTTAGGATTCCACCTAGGAAGTCTCTGGGTGTGAAACCAGAAAGAGTCGTGCTGGGAAGATCAGGCAACATTAGTGATCATGGAGGTTGTTGTTCAGTCGCTCAGTCATGCCCGACTCTGTGACCCCATGGACTGTGGCATACCAGGTCTCCGTGTCCCTCACCACCTCTTGGAGTTTGCTCAAATTCATGTCCCTTGAGTTGGTGATGCCATCCAACCATCTCTCCTCTGTCATCCCCTTCTCCTCCTACCCTCAGTCTTTCCCTGCTTCAGGGTCTTTTCTAATGAGTTGGCTCTTTGCATCAGGTGGCCACAGTATTGGAGCTTCAGCTTCAGCATCAGTCCTTCCAGTGAATATTCAGGGTTGATTTCCTTTAGGATAGACTACTTTTCATCTTGGGTGTTACCATTGATATATCTTAAAGCAAAGTTATTTCTCAAATACAGCCAACAGCTATCTTAAAATAATATGAATTTTTGTAGTCAGCCTTCTGATTGGACCATAAACAATGACTCTTGAATATGCAGTTCCTGGAGATTGGTGAAGGAGTTTTAATTGGATGAGAATTTTTATAATTGCCAACAAGTTAAAAACAAATGCCCTTTTTTAGGCTAGTTATAATCCTGAGTGATCAGATAGGGTATCAGCAGGAGGCCAGAAGGTATGGAAGAATGCTAGGAATTCAGACAGGCTATAAAACATTCCAGAAACCAATAATAATCTCAGATATAACCAAAATTAGACAACAAATTTTTCAGGTTGATAGCAACTTTGTACCTTTCCCCCAAGAAATGAAAATTAACATACAGCAAAACCCTATATGCCAAGTCCTAAATCTTTGAGATGGCATTGCAAATGTTATATTCTTTCCCCTGTCACATAATACTAGGACCTGAGTTACCTGCTTGAACGTAGACCCCTTGAAGGCAGGGACCGTGTCTGTCTTGTTCACTCTTTCATCCTCAGCACTTACTATGGTGTTTGGCACAACTTACACATTTCAATAAATATTTGTTGAAGAATATGTGAATGAAACAGTCCCTGTATCAGAGACTCTAACCTCAGGTCTAGAGAGACCCACTGGGTGGAGTCAAATGGAGCAAGTGTCAGGCATTATGGAGCAGTGGGGACTGTGGCAAATTGATAAGTGGGTTAAAGACAGGCAGTATTCAACCCTGGCCAATTGTTGCCATGTACCAGTGAAGGCCTGCGATAGCTGAACCCACTGAGTTTTATGTAAAATGTCTTAATGCATGAGTGTTGGCCACTAATTTAATGTTTTTAAAACATGAAGCAGCTTTGAAGAAAATCTGTGGGACAATGAGCTTTTTCTGACTCTGACTTTGTGATCTTTGCCCCAAAGAAACAAACAGAAAAACATGGAAAGCACTGCCCAAAAATACTCATAGAAAAAAAAAATACTCATAGAAAAAAATACTCATAGAAAAAAAAATACTCATAGAAATAAAAATACTCATAGAAATAAAAATACTCATAGAAAATTTGTCAGCAAGTTACTCTTCCTGTTTGCATATTACAGTTAGCATATATGTGTCCCGTCCAACTCTCTTTTGACCCCATGGGCTGTCCATGGGATTTTCCTGGCAATAATGCTGTAGGGGGTTGCCATTTGCTTCTTCAGGGGATTTTCCTGACCCAGGAATCGAACCTGCGTCTCCTGCATTGCAGACTGGTTCTTTACCCCTGAGCCACCAGGGAAGCCCTAACGTGGAAGGGTGTAAAATTCTAAAACTCCTTGGCATGAGAGTGGACAAAACCTATAGATTCTAAGAAGCACTGCTCTTTCTTGCAATTAAAATGTGAATGAGGGGATGGGATGAATTGGGAGACTGGGACTGACATGTATACATTATGGATACTGGGTATAAAATAGATAACTAACGAGAATGTAGTATGCAGCACAGGGAACTCTACTTTCTGCTCTGTGGTGACCTAAATGGAAAGGAAATCCACAAAAGAGAGGATATATGTATACGTAGGGCTGATTCACTTTGCTATACAGCAGAAACCAACAACATCCAAGAGAAAAAAAAAGTGAATGACAAATGTCCTGAAATCATACTTGGAAGATGTGTTGGATTGGGCTCTATAAGGAAGTGAGGCTGCCTGAGATGTTGTCATAAATGAAAAGTGGATGCACTCTGGAATCAGGGGAAAACAGAAGTGGAGAGTGACTGGGGTCTTCCTGCAGACGTGGCCCTGCTGACAGCCCAGGCTGCCCTCCCTCCCGGGCTTGGCTGGTGTCAGATCTCAGAGGTACTGATGCTTGGAAAAGAAGCCTTTCTTGGGAGCTCATCGTGTAAGTCTCCCTAAGAAACGAAATGCTCTTCATCATTGTCACCCATGGAGAACAAGATTTTGGTATGTTTTATGGAAAAATATAGACACTTTACAAAGAGATTTTGTATGCTATTTGTCAGCTAGGTTCTGCATCAGTGTCCTGAGGCGGCTGCAATAAATTACCACGAACTGAGTGGCTTAAAACACAGAGATTTATTCCCTCGTGGTTCTCAAGGCCAGAAGTCCATGATCAAGGTGTCTTCAGGGTCGTGCTCCCTCCAAAGGCTCTAGGGAAGAGTCTTTCTTGCCTCTTCCAGCTTCTGGGGGCCCCCAAGCATTCCTTGGTTTTAGGAGCGTCACTCCATCTCTGCCTCTGTCCTCACGTGGCGCTTTCCCTTGGGTGTCTCTGGGCATCCTTTTCTTTCTCTTAAAAGAATATTCTTATTGGATTTAAGGCCACTCTTATCCAGTGTGATTTCCTTTCCAGCCTTACCTTAATTACATCTGCAAAGGTCCTATTTCCAAATACAATCATGTTCTGAGGTTCTGGGGATTTCCAGGTGATTCAGTGATCAAAAATCTGCCTGCCAATACAGGTGCTGCGGAGATGTGGGTTCCATCCCTGGGTCAGGAAGACCCCCTGGAGAAGGAAATGGCAACCCACTGCAGTACTCTTGCCTGGAGAATCCCATGGACAGAGGAGCCTGGTGGGCTACAGTCCATAGGGTTGCAAAGTGTCAGAGGCAACTGAATGACTGAGCACACACACAGGGATAAGGCAATTAGATAGGTGTTGGGCTAGATGCTGCAGCCCAGCCAGGGAGACCTCACAGGCAAGGAGCTGGGGACCATGCTGGTGCTGTCTCCATCCCCCACTCTTGTGCCCTTGAGTCAAGGTGAGCTAGTTGTAGAGGAGACAACCTCCTTGGGCACAGAAATGGGAGGACCTGTAGGGAAAATGAAGATACCACTCACCTCCCCAGGTCAGAATCAGTTGAGAGGTAAACACAAGAGCCAAACATAAAGAGAAAAATCCTTGGGCTCTGTTACTGAAAAGGTGAGCTTGGAAGATGAGACCTGTGGTAACAGAGATCAGAGGAGAGGAGGCTCTGAAGGGAGCAGGGACAGGGCTGGACTTCTCCCAGCCCCATCTAAGAACTCACTCTTTCTCCATGGGCAGGAGTCAGGGAGAGGCAATGGTGGAAGTTACCTCCCAGCCCTCATGATGGATGGCCTGAGAAGGACGCTCCATTCCCTCTGTTGAAATGGGAGTTGGGAGAGTTAAGCAGCCTCCTCGTTAAGGCAAAATTTATCAATTTGTAGAGCAGGAGTTGGCCAAGTACAGCCCTGGGCCAAACCTGGCCCTCCATTTGCTTTTGTCAATAAAGTTTTATTAGAACACAGTCATGTCCATCCATTGACATCTCGTCCCTGGCTCCTTTCCTGCCACAAAGGCAGAGCAGAATAGTTGTGACGGAGACCATGTTTCCTGCACAGCTAAACGTACTGACTTTTGGAAATGTTTCTCCAACCCCTAGTGCATAGGAGTTGAGAAGTCCTTTCAGTTGTTACCTGGATACAGAATACAGTGCTCAGGGCTGTGAGATGCTAATTTAGGAAAGGCTCCCTGGAGGTCAGGCCACCTGAGGGGACAGGACAGTTACAGTTCCTGCCTTTATCCGGGGACAGAAGAGAAGACAGAATCACCCTCATTCTAGAAACTGTTGTTTCTCTCCCTCTCCTCATCATAACAGAGAGGATATAGTCAAATTAGTGCAAGTTCAATGTATATTTAGTGCAAATCGACTTTTCTTTCCTTCTTCTTTTTCTCTTTTTAAATTGAAGTGTAGTTGATTTACAATGCTGTGTTAATTACGGCTGAGTGATTACAGCAGAGTGATTCAGTGATAAATATATGTACATTTAAAAATATTCTTTTCCATTATGGTCTCTCATAGGATATCAAATATAGTTCTCTGCGCTATAGAGTAGGACCTTGTTGTTTATCCATTCTACATATAAAAGCTTACAACTTGCTAACCCATCCTCCCACTCCATCCCTCCCCCAACTCTTACTTTCTGTTAACATTTTGTTTGAAGAAAACCATGAAGACAGTCATTCATATAGAAAGTAAGAATGAATGAACTGTGAATGAGGCAGAAACCAGTATACTGAACAGGTCATGGGGAAGGAAGGAGAAGGCCCCTGTACAGACCCAAGTCAGTCCCAGCCGTGGGCTCCCCTGTAAACACATGAATCGCTCTTGTAAGCCATCGTGAGTGGAAAATTCTGTTCCTTGTGGCCAACATGTTCTTACCATGTATGTAGCTTGAATACTTATAATAATATGACACCAAAGTATTGAGAAAGATACACATAGGCAAAGAATCAGAAAGGAAATAACCTAAAAATATGCCAAGTGATAGGACCATAGGTAATTGTTTTCTTTTCACTCTTTCCTTCAAATTCTTCCTAGTGACATATATTTCTTTTATAATCCCCCTAAAAAGAAAATAGATGTTATTTAAGGCCATGTTGCTTGTCAACCTACAAAACTAGCCAGCTCTTTGGAAGAGCAGCCTTTCCACAGAGGGTATTTATACTTTATTATTAATTTTTTTTTCTTAGTTCTCTGACCAGGGATTGAACCTATCTATGCCCCTGCAGTGGGACCATGAAGTCTTAAGCACTGAACTAGCAGGGTAGTCCCTGCAGAGCGTTAGTTAGACTAGGGTGGTCCCAGTGTCTTGTCCTCAGAAGCCACGTCTCCAGGGACAGCTACAGCTGACAGAGCTAGGATTCAAAGGGCTATTTCACCAGTGAGGAGAAAGAGGCCGTGCCACTTGCCTGAAATTTCTAGAAGCATTTCAGACAGGCTGAATGTGTGCCTGTCCATTTGAAATGGTTAACAATGTGGCAGAATTTTTCCCCCTGTTGGTTTTCCGAATGGATGCACTCGAATTTGGTTGCTTGTTTTCAAAGTCGCCAATATTTCTCGTCTTACTTGTGAGAGAGATGGAGAAACTCAGCCCAAAGCAACGTGTTGGAGGAATCCAGTGTGCATAGCCCATGCAGGGTTAGGAATCCAGCCAGGTGTGAACAGAAGTGGAAAAGGAGTTCATTACCACAAGTGCTGGGATCATTCTCCCCCTCCAGAAGGGCCCTGAGCCATGCAACCAGATTAGAAAACAAATTTCTCCTTTGAATGCTTAAAGGGGAAACAAGAAAGAGAAAAAAAACAGGAGGAAAGAACCGTATTCACTTTCTTAAACACAGGGTTATTTTGCTCCTGTGATTGTATTGTCTTGACCCTTCTGTCCAGGAGTGTTGGGTGTTTGGGGCCTGTGTGGAGACACCAGCTGGTCCAGCAATTTTATTTTATCTTATTTTTTGGGGCCCAGCATTTTAATTTTATTTGCTTTATTTTTTGGACTGCATGATGTGGCACATGGTTACTTAACCAGGAATTGAACCCGTGCCCACTGCAATGGAAGCTAGGAGTCTTAACCCCTGGACCACCAGGGAAATCAGGTCCACCATTTTTACTTTTTACTTTGTTTTAATTTTTTAAAAGTTTATTTATTTATTTATTTTTGGCTGCGCTGGGTCTTCCCTGCTGTGTGCAGGTTTTTCTCTAGTTGTGGCAAGCGGAAGCTACTGTATAGTTGTGGTGTGCAGGCTTCTCATTGCAGTGGCTTCTCGTGGAGCACAGGCTCTATGGCCACGGGCTTGGTTGCCCCATGGGCATGTGATTATCTTCCCAGATGAGGGATCAAACCGGTGAGCCTACATTGGCTGGTGGAGTCTTAAGCATTGGACCACCAGCAAAGTCCAGGTGCATCACTTTTAAACCATGATTGTGACCCATTGAAAGATCCTACCATTGACTTGGTGTGCGCCCACCAGCATCGTAAACATGAAATTTGTTCTTTAGTTGCTAAGTCGTGTCTTGACTCTTTGACCCCATGGGCTGTGGCCCACCAGGCTCCTCTGTCCATGGAATTTCCCAGACAGAAATCCTGGAGGGGGTTGCCATTTCCTTCTCCAGGAGATCGTCTTGACTCACAGATCAAACCTGTGTCTCCAACATTGGAAGGTGGATTCTTTACCTCTGAGCCACCGAGGATGCCCATTAAAGAGAACCAAATAAAACAACAAATACTAGAGAACTGCTTCTGAACCCCCTCCCCTGGCTGTGTGTGTGGTCTGACCCCACCTGGGGAGTCTGCAGTGGGAACTATTCCCCAGAGCGCTTTTGCTTCTAACAACCCACACTGGGCAAATAAACAGACATTAGGGGAGGTGCCACCACTGGAGAAAGCAGGGTCCCTGACAGATCCCCCCTCCCCCACTACCCACATGTAAGCACCGTGGAGGGTGTTACGTATACTCTGGGCGGCTGGATGGAAAACTACACATGCAGGCTCCCAATCCAGCAGCCCACAAATCCAGGGATAGAAGAGAACCATTTCTCCAGTAATTAGATTGGAATTCCTCGCTCATGGGCTGGCTTTGGGTCATGACCATTTTGGCTGGGGTTGAGGGTCATGTTGAAGTGAAGTAGGACTCTACCAGTCCTTCCCCCACAACTCCCCGCCATGCCCTCAGCCTTTTTGTTTGTAGGGAAACTTTAACCAAAGAATAAGTTTAATCAGAGAAATTACAACATGCAGAAACAAAGAAAAACAGTCAAAGGAGACCAAATAATAATAGTTTAGCCATTAAGCAAAGTCAAGGACTTTAGTTCCTTCTCAAGAGCTATAGAGATAATATTCTGAGCCATGCCCTGTGAGCTGTCTTATAGATGCTAAAACCCCACCAGGTGGAGAAGTTAACTACATGATGAGCAGACGGTAGCCATGACATAAACTGCACAATTCAGAGAATTGGCCTCAAGGAAATGCAAACAAATGACCCTGGAATTGAAGAGTAACTGTTCTCAAAACAACCAGGATGACGTTGGTCAGACCACCAGAGACCCATTTCAAGATGACTGTCAGAACTGACTGTGCTGTTTCTGCACGTGGGCCCCTCCCTCCATTTATAAAAGCTCTTGCCCCCCAGTTGTAGGGGGCGGGAGTGGGGACAGTCAGCCTTTGGACAGGGATCTGCCCTCCCCTGCCTTGCTTGCCAGCCTCCAAAATGAAGCAAACTGTCCTTTCCATAGCCTGGCCTCTTTAATAGCTTTTGAGCGGTGAGCAGCTGGACCTGGGATTGGTAACAGTATCAGTACCTGGAAGCGATGGCAGCCTCAGCCTCCCAGCCCTCCCGGACTGACTGTGGTTGGGGGCTGAGGATGAGACAGTGGGGCAGGTTCTTGAAGGGAAATGGTGGGCAGGTGACACCATCAGGTGTTCACTGCAGCCCCAAGGTCAAGGACTCCATCAGCAGCCCACACCAGCTCCCCTTTAGGTTGAGAAGCGGACACCTCCTAGGAAGTGTGCTGGGGGGACTTCCCTGGTGGTTCAGTGGCTAAGACTCTATGCTTCCAGTGCAGGAGGCCTGGGTTCGAGCCCTGGTGAGGGAAGTAGAAACCACATGCCACAACTGTGAGTTTGCATGCCACAGCGGAAGATCCGAGGTGCCTCAGCTAAGACCCAGTGCAGCCAAATAGATAAATATTTAAAACAATAAAAGACGTGTGCTGGGGACAGTGGTTAGGACCCTTGGCATCTATAAGATTAGCTTCTGCTGAGAGTGGCTTCTTTCTGCCACTGTCCCTTTAATTATGCAGATATGAAGGGGTGGATCATGTTCACATGAACAGGCAAGAATAAATAGATTTTGCATGATGACTGTGAAAACGTTCTCGCCATGGTGCGGGTTTGGAAGCTGCCTTTATACGGAACCGCAGCTGCAGGGCAGCCGAAGAATCTTGTAATCAGATAACAAGGAGGAGTGATTTTTAACTCCCTCTTCCTTCTCGTCTTTTCTTCCCCTAACCAAGCCTCATCTTCCTTTATTAGAAAATAAGGATACATATACTCATACAGAGGGAAGGAGAAGAATTAAAAGAAGGGGAGCAGAGGAGGCAACATGGGGGACAAGGAGAACTTCAGGCAGGACTCTGGCCAAGACCACTTGAGGTTTGAGCGCCATCTTGGCCCTTGACTCGCTGTAAAATTGAGGGCCAGGGTCCTTTATATCTCTGAACCTCAGTTGTCCCTTCTGTAAAATGGGAGTGGTCGCAAGTCTGATCTCATAAACTTGCCACGAGGATTAACTGACGTGGAAAGAGGCAGTCCCTGATGGCCACTGAACGATGGAAACCATGAGATGGAGGAAGAAGGAACAGAGAAGAAGACAAAGAGAGGGAGAGGACCCTGGGGCAGGGGAGGCGGCTCTGGGGGAGGACTCAGGTGTTTCTCTCCTGGGCTCACCCGGGGATGTGCACTTAGAGCAGAAAAGCATTTCAGTCCCACAGTCCAGGGAACCAGAAATCCAACTTTTGTTAAGTCCACGTATTTCTATTGGGAGGGACCATTGAGATGCCCATCTTTTCCCCTGGCATTTTGTCCACATTTCAAAGAGCCAGAACCAGCCAGGATGAGGCAGCATCGTGGGGCAATTCAGAGGGTAAATTCTGCCCGGGACCAAAGCTGGGGTCTGCTGCTCATCGCCGGTGTGACCTTGGCAAGTCACTGGCCTTCTCTGTGTCTTTGTCTCCCCGGTGATGCAGTGAAGATAAGAAGGTCTATCTCATTGCTATTGTGAGGATTAAAGGAGATTGCAGGGGGCCATGAAGGCACAGGTCCAGGGAGGACCATTGACGGAGAACAGTACACCGAGAAAAGCAGAGACACCCCTGGGGTTCCCTGGCGGCTCCGTGGTAAAGAGTTCTGCCTGCCAAAGCGGGAGACATGGACTTGATTCCTGGTCCGGGAGGATCCCACGTGCTTCAGAGCAACCGAGCCCGCATGCCACAGCCCAGGAGGAGCAGCAGCTAAACTGACCCACTCTCCCCGCACCCCGTGCTCCACACAAGGAGAAGCCACCGCAGGGAGAAACCCACACGCCGCAACTAGCGAGTAGCCTCTGCTCGCAGCAACGAGAGAAAAGCCCGAGCAGCAACGAAGACCCAGCACAGCCACAAATAAATAAATAAGATTATATATTACAAAAGCCAGAAACAGCTTCCTCCCTGGGGGGAGAACACGGCTCACTTGCCTCCCCATCCAAGGTGTAGGAATCAGGGACTGGCTTTGCTAGGAGCCAGCTCCGATCACTCCACCGCTCCCACGCGAGTCTCTACAAGGCTCTGCAGGGAAAACCGCCCCCGTTTCCACATATATGAGTGGAATTATGATCATCTCACAACATCCAAACTTTCCCCGCCACAGAGCTCTTCCTCACTGGGTGTCTGTGAACCTCAGATTCTCGGCAGGGAAGTCACGTATTAAGGTTAAATGCATCATCCGAAAAGAGTGATGTAAGTCTATGTGTTTTACGTGGGGGAGAATAGAGTAACTAAGAAAATGAGAATGAGTCAGTGAACAGCAGAAAGCCCAGTGATGCCCTAGACCATCTGGGGTGTCCGCTGCCTAGAACATGCACCAGAGGTCCTGGCTCAGTGGGTCTGGGGTGAGGCCAGACACGAACACTTTTGGAAGCTGTCTAGGTCATTCTGATGGGCAGTCAAGGTGCGAAGCTTGACCTTGAGCTACAGGACAAGATCCATCTGTGTTCAAGGAGGAGGCAGGGATAAGGGCAGGGCAGGTGGCTGTGGTAAGTAAGGCCCAGGGCTCTGGGTCCCGAGGACTCACCAGGGAGAGGAAGCCGGCTGACGTTGCCAGGGTGGTCTCGGAGCTATTAAATTCCTGCAGTGTGGAGGATGTGATGGTGGGGGAATTGTATTATCTACTAGAGGTCCACTTTTCCTCTGAAAAATGTAACATGCTGGGGTTGGGGTAGGAGGAACTGGGAGACTGGGATTGACGCATATACACTATTGATGCTATGTGTTAAATAGATAACTAACGAGAACCCACTGTATAGCACAGTGAACTCCACTCAGTGCTATGTGCTAACCTGAATAAGTTGTTCAGTCTTTAGGTCATGCCCACCTCTGCAATCCCATGGACTCCAGCACTCCAGCCTTGCCCATCCTTCACTATCTCCCAGAGTTTGCTCAAACTCATGTCAATGATGCCATCCAACCATCTTCATCCTCTGCCACCCTCTTCTCCTCTTCTCCTCTTGCCCTCAATATGTCCCAGTATCTGAGGCTTTTCCAATGAGTTGGCTCTTTGCATCAGGTGGCCAAAGTATTGGAGCTTCAGCTTCAGCAACAGTCCTTCCAATGAATATTCAGGGTTGACTTTCTTTAGGATTGACTGCTTTGATCTCCTTGCTGTCCAAGGGACTCTTAAGAGTCTTCTCCAGCACTACAGTTTTTGAAAGTATCGATTGTTCGGCATTCAGCCTTCTTTATGGTCCAACTCTCACATCCATACATGACTACTGGAAAAACAACCAAAAAAAGAAAAAAATTTTTCTGTTGAAATATAGTCGATTGACAATGTCGTGTTAATTTCTGCTGTACAACGTCTGTACAGAAATTGTGTAATATAGTTATGTGTGTAATGTACATGTAAATACATTACACACATACAGTCTTTTTATATTCTTTTCCATTATGGTTTATCACAGGGTATTGAATATATTTCCCTGTGCTGTGTAGTAGGACCTTGTTGTTTAGCCATTCTGCAGAGTGTAGCTTACATCTGTGAACGCCAGCCTCCCACTCCATCCCTAATCTAACCCCTACCTCTTGGCAACCACAAGTCTGTCCTCCATGTCTGTCAGTCTGCTTCTGTTTCATAGATAAATTCATTTGTGTCATATTTTAGGTTCTACATATAAGAGCTATCATATGATATTTGCCTTTCTTTTTCTGCCTTACTTCTTCATCTGTATGCTACAAATGGCATGATTTAGCTCTTTTTATTTATTTTTAGTTATTTTTATTAAGTTGTACATATACAACACACCTTTGTTATCCATCTGGCGATGGATGTTTTAGGTTGCTTCCGTGTCTTGGCTGTTGTGAATAGTGTTGCTGTGAACACAGGCATGCATACATCTTGTTGAATTAGTGTTTTGTCCAGATATATGCCCAGGGGTGGGATTGCTGGAGAACATGGTAGTTCTATTTTTAGTTTTCTGAGGAAATTCCATACTGTTCTCTATAGAAGCTGCATCAATTTACATTCCCACCAATAGCATAGGAGGGTTCCCTTTTCTCCATATCCTCTCCAGCATTTATTACTTGTAAACATTTTAACAAATGGCCATTCTGACTGGTGTGAGGTGGTACCTCACTGTAGTTTTGGTTCGCATTTCTCTAATAATGAGTGATGCTGAGTATCGTTTCATTTGCTATTTTAACCATTTTAAAGTGGATAGTTCAGTGACATCTTGTCCACGCATAATATTGTGCAACAATCCCCACTCTCCAGTTTCAGAAATTTTTCATCACCCCCAAAGGAAACTGTGTCTGTTAAGCAGTTACTGATTCTTTTATTTAAAAAACAAGGAAGTGCCTTTGGCTATGATCATTTGTACTGAGTGAGAAAGTTAAATAAAGATTTCCAAGTGCATATCTTTCCTTTCCCGAACCCTGGAAATTCTCCTAATATCGCTGCCTCACAGAGCTGAGCTTCCTCAAACAGATAACCATGCATACTGTCTCCAGATATGTACATTAAACCAGTTGGATCATAAAACTTGCTGAAAGATGATCCTTAGTAGGTTCCTCAAGTATTTCAAAATCCCTGGGGCATCATGCTCAAAACTTTGTCGTTTAAAATTAAGGTACCAGGCACTTCATATTTACTGCTTTACGCCATATTTGGGATTGGAAAGACAGAATCTCTGGGTGCCTGTAACAACTTCAATTTCACAGCAGCAAGATTCCTCCCCTAAGTAGAGGAAACACAAGCAGTTAATGTTTAAGTCACATTTGGGACAGCTTGTGGATTTAGGAAGATAAAGTATAGATTCTGATAAGTGGGTGTGTGCATGCTGAGTTGCTCAGTTGTGTCTGACTCTTTGAGACCCCATGGACTCTAGGCGCCAGGCTCCTCTGTCCATGGGATTCTCCAGGCAAGAATGCTGGCAAGGGTTGCTTTCCTCCCGGGGATCTTCCTGACCCAAAGATCGAATCCTAGTCTCTTATGTCTCCTGCATTGGCAGGCGGGTTCTTTACCACTAGTGCCACCCGGGAAGCCCTGAAAACTGAGTAATTCAGTGGTAAAGAACCCACCTGCCAATGCGGGAGACATGGGTTCGATCCCTGGGCTGAGAAGATCCCCTGGAGAAGGAAATGGCAACCCACTCCAGCATTCTTGCCTGGAAAATCCCATGGACAGAGGAGCCTGGCGGGCTACAGTTCATGGGCTGCAGTTCATGGGGTCACAGAGTTGGACATGACTGAGTGATTGAACAACAAACAATGATTATATTTGGGAGACTGGAAAGCTCACGTGGATGAATGAGGGCCATGCAGGAGCCGTTTCTTTCTCCAAGGATGGGGGATGCTCTGGGGTGCTGGGTCAGGAGCTTCATGGCTGGTTGTAATGTCACAGCCAAGATGCAGGATGGAGTTTAGTGTGGGAGTATCTGGGATGAGAGACAAGTTTCTTTCTGGTCTGGTGGTTTCTCTGCTATGTGACTTTACAAAAGTCAATGAGATTCAGCATCTCATTCTTTTGTTTTTTTCCACCATGTCCTGTGGCATGTGGGATCTTAGTTCTCCAACCAGGGACTGAACCCACATCCCGGGCGTTGGAAGCATGGAGTCTTTTAAAAAAAATAGTTAATTTATTTATTTTTGGCTGTGCTGGGTCTTCGTTGCTTTTGCATGGGCTTTCTCTAGTTGCAGCGAGTGGGGGCCACTCTTCCTTGTAGTGAGCAGACTTCTCACTGCAGTGGCTTCTCTTGTTTTGGAGCACAGGCTCTAGGTGTGCGGGCTTCAGTAATTGCACTCCGACTGGGTAGTTGCAGCTTGCAGCCTCTAGAGTTGCAGGCACAGGAGTTGTGGCACATGGGCTTAGTTGCTCCGTGGCATATGGGATCTTCCCAGACCAGGGATCGAACCTGTGTTTCCTGCATTGGCAGGCAGAGTCTTATCCACTGGGCCACCAGAGAAATCCGGAAGCATGGAGTCTTAACTTCTGAACTGCCAGGGAAGTTCCCAGTAGTTCATTCTTTTATCCATCAAATGTGAATAGACTTGTCCTTTCATCTGCCTCACACCCCAGAGCAGCCTTCTCAGCGTGGTCTGCCGGAGGAGCATGGCTCAGGGCCCAAAGGACTGTATCTTATGAATCTCCCCCTTTGCTCTGCATCTCCAGAGGGGCCAGGGTTGCTGAGAAAATAGTTCCTCTCTTTGTTGTTAGATTTAGTTCTTTGGCAAAACCAGTTAAGAAAAGCAGATCTGGGGTGTGGAGGGGAATTAGAATGCAATGTTGAGAAATACATGGCAAAATAAAGATGGTAACATAGAAAGAGAATGTGGACAATTGGTATCCATTTTTTGAGAATTCTTTGTTTCCCCCAAAAGTATTAGCAGCAAAGAAATATTGACTCCTATAGTCCTCAGAAAGTACCTGCTTGTCAAGTTTTCAGGGAAAGACTGATAGGGGTTGAGCACTCGTGTGCTTATAGGAACCAGGCAGGAAATAGAACTGAAATGGATGAGATAATAGGGAATGGTGGGGACTGTGGTAAACTGGCCACACTCTGCCTATACTAGTTTCCTGTGCTGTTTTGTGCCTAGTCACTCAGTCGTGTCTGACTCTTTGTGACCCCATGGACTGTAGCCCACCAGGCTCCTCTGTTCATGGGATTCTCTAGGCAAGAATACTGGAGTGAGTTGCCATGCCCTCCTCCAGGGGATCTTCCCAACCCAGGGATCAAGCGCAGGTCTCCCCCATTGCAGGAGGATTCTTTACGTCTGAGCCACCAGGGAAGTCCAAGAATACTGGAGTGGGTGGCCTATCCTTTCTCCAGGAATCATACTGGGGTCTCCTGCATTGCAGGTGGATTTTTTACCAGCTGAGTTACCAGAGAAGCCCATACCAGTTTCCTTGCTCCTGAACTAATTACCACTTGTTTAATGGCTTAAAACAATACATATTCCTTATCTTTCAGTTCTGGAGGCTAGAACTGCAGCCTTTGATGAAATGAGCGTCCATGAGATAAAGTCAAGGTGTTTGCCAGGACTGTTTTCCCTTTTCAAGGTCTTAGGGAAGAATCCATTCCAGCTCCTAGAAACCTCCTGCCTTCGTCTTTTTTTTTTTTTTTTAATGTGGGCAATTTAAAAAATCTTTATTGAATTAGTTATAGTATTGCTTCTGTTTTATGTTTTGGTTTTTTGACCCCGAGTCATGTGAAATCTTATTTTCCCCACCAGGGATCAAACCCACACCCCCTGCATTGGCAGGCAGAATCTTAATCACTGGACCTCCAGGGAAGTCCCCCTTCTGCCTTTTTAGGCTCATCTTTCCACATCTTTAAAGATAGTGATGGTCAGTCCAATCTTTCTCACTTTGCATCCCTTTGACTCTCTTCTAGCCCCCTTTTGCCATTTTAAGAACCCTTGTGTGATTACATTGGGTTCACCCAGATAACCCAGGATTATCTTTGTGCTGAGTATGTCCTGTGTGTGTCTGCAGGCACACAGACCTGGAGAGTTGGACTTTGGGAAGTCTGCGGAATGGTCCTACAGGGACGGCGGATAATGGAATTAATAAGATGCAAGTCTTCTTCACGCTTCCACTGCAGTCCTCTGGCTTGGCTGCAAGCACGGATTAATATTCAGAGGTTCTCACCACAGCTCAGAGCCTTTTCCCTCCTTCTATTCCTGGAGGAGAATCAGTCCTCCCTCTTCCTCACCTGGCAACATTGAACAAGCTGATGCTTCAGCTCCGACGCTGCAGAAGTTTCTGATGAGTTGGTGCAGCACTAATGGACCCAGACCTGGAAAGGAAGAGGTGTGTTGTGAAAGACAGTATGATAAACAGTGCTGCTATCTCAAGACAGAGTGAAAAGTTAATTCATTGAATCAGAAAATATTTTCTCTGTGATTAGCCACCCTGAGGAGGGTGCAGGGTTCCTGCACATTGGAGATGGTGGCCAAACCAGCTATGGAAATGAGGAACCCATCCATCAGAGTGAAGAGTTATTCCGAATTCATTTGCAAGCTCAGAATTTTTTCACCTTGCTTGGATCTGAGGTGAGCACTTGGGAAATTTTGACTTGATTTCCCAAGCTATTACTTCCAAGTGGGAGTTCTCTCTTTTGGAAGAAAGCGCAGATTTCTTAGGGGAGGTCAAATCCTGTCCCCCATCACTGACCTTGTGAAATGAGCATCCTTGGTTACTTGTTTTGTGTTCTCAAGCCTCACGCTCCTCCCCCGTGAGAAGGGTCCCTGAATGGAGACAGGATTCCAAATTCCCCTCTGCATACTCAGGCAGTCCCTAATAAGACAAAGATACCAAAAACGGAAATGTCAAATTATCCAAAAAAAATAAATCTTCATTTTTCTCCATAAGGTCTTCAGACCACTTTGACCTCATCAGGCTTTATGAGCAAAACTTGAATTTTTATGATATTCAATTCTATACTAAAATAACTTAAAATGTTCACATTTCTATGTTTTTATAAAAAGACAAATTAAAATTCCTTTCTCCCTAGTTTAGAGAGATTCGTCATGCTCACTTGCTCAGTCGTGTCCCTTCCTTTGTGACCCCATGGACTGCAGCCTGCCAGGCTCTTCTGTGCATGGAATGTTCCAGGCAAGAATACTGGAGTGGGTTGCCATTTCCTGCTTCCGGGGATCTTCTGGACCCAGGGATCGAACCCACGTCTCCTGAGTCTCCTGCATTGGCTGGAAGATTCTTTATCACTGAGCCACCTAGGAAGACCTATCAAGCAGGAATTGTTGACTGAAAAAAAAATGCACAACCTACAAGTTGAGAATTATGTTTTATTTGGTGCACTTTGAGGACTTAAGCCCTGGAGGAAGCCTCTCAGATTGCCCAGAGGAGGAACCAGAAGACATAGGAGTTTCTGAAACAGAGACCAATCAGAACATTAAAGGATTACTGTTCATTAAAGAAAACCAGACATTTCAAGTTAATGAATTTAGCCCTTTTCTATGTATGGGAAGATGCAAGAAGTCTGGGCTCATTGAACTCATCCCTTTGATATGCACCTTACCTATCCAGGGTCAGTATCCTGCTCTTTTCCATTCTTAGTCCCCTCAGGGCTCACCACTGGGGCATCTGTAGTGGCTGATGGTTACAGCATCCTTTGTTTTCTGGCAGGTGACATTGTTTCATCCATATAGGCTAGACAGAGTTGATGCCAAAAGGCCTCTCCTTTACTCCGTCAGGTGGTAGGACTCTCATCCTTCAAATCCCCATGTCCCACTTCTCTGAATCCTTCTTTGACATTCTTGTAAACCTGGCCCCCCTCCAGGTGTCCTTCATGTGCCCCGGGGGCACTATTATGCCAGGAGATGCCCTGGATCTCCATGTCAGGACATCCACCGTACAGAGAACATAGTTTACACTGTGTTTAATGAGAAATGAACAGAGGCTAGGAACTATGGGGACTGCTGTATCTGTGCCCATGTAGGGAATAGGGGAAGGGAAGAAAGTGTTATGAGATATTTACCTGGAATTTACTAGGCATGAGTGAAGTCACTCAGTTGTGTCCGACTCTTTGCGACCCCATGGACCGTAGCCTCCCATTCTCCTCCATCCATGGGATTTTCCAGGCAGTACTGGAATACATTTCCTTCTCCAGAGCATCTTTCTAACCCAGGGATTGAACCTGGGTCTCCCACATTGTAGGCAGACGCTTTACCATCTGAGTCACGAGGGAAGTCCATACAGCCCATCTACCACTGCTGAGGTTTCTGACTCACTGTGTGTTGGTCTGGTTACCCACCAGCCAGCACCTGTTCATGGATAGCTACTGGTCCAAGGGAGTGTTCAAAGGTCAGATTACTTACTTTTTCAGACCGTATCCACCTTGGATGGGAAAAAATATATACTCCACACTAAATTTCTTTTTCTTCCTTTTTTTTTGGCCATGCCATGTGGCTTGTGGGATCTTAGTTCCCTGTCCAGGGATTGGACCTGTGCCCCCTGCAGTGGGAGCAGAGTCTTAACCACTGGACCATCAGGGAAGTCCCAATCCACACCGAATTTTAACAGCAACTTTAACAAGGACTTAACAGGAAAGTTTGCAAGTGTCTTTTGATAGGTACTCAGACACATGGTAATGACTTCTGAAACCATGAGTTTTGCACAGAATTATGTCACTGGTGGTAGTGAAGAGAATTGGCATTTTTAACCTTTTGATTTTTCGGTGGTGTGAAACGTCTGTCCAAATCAGACATAGGTAAGATGCAGTAACATCCCTGCTTCTGAAGGGCATGTGTTGTTTCCAAGGCAAGACAGTTTGGCGTTTCGAGAAAACAGACTTTAACTCAAGAGATGGTGACAAACAGAAGCGTGTGTGGAAGGAGGTTTTCCGTCTGCAGCTCTTAAAGGAGGAAGCAATTGTAAGAGAATCACTGATAGTTAGTGCTTGGTGTCCCTAGGGTACTGAAGCCTTCAACTAAGATCAATGAGAAAAGACACCTCCAATAAGGAAATTAGCAGGAGGGGTGCTGGGGAACATGGTTTGAAATCTTGAAATGGCTGTCCCAAGTGCAAGGCTCAGATTCTCTGTCACCACATCTCTCCTCAATTTTGTTTTCAGCAAACTCTATTATCAACGGAGAATCCCCTCCAGGCACTGGCTATGTGTTCTTTAATCTCACACAGCATCTTCTAGCAAACCACTCAACGCCTACTATCTGTCTGTAATTATCCTTGGGTCTTAGATGTCATAGCAGCCCATGGGCCTACCACATGTCAAACCGCACCTTAGAAGAACCCACGTTTCAGAAGATCCTAAAGCTTGCACTTGGAGAATGAATAAATTCACTGCTGGCTGATCACAGTCTGAAGACGCTCTTTCCTTTTCTGTAAATGTCACCTCTTAGAAGAAGGGCATGGGCCCCTAGTTGTTTATGGGTCATGAGCTATAAAAGTCTGACCTGAAGCATTCTTGTTACATTTGGGTCATGTGGAATGAAAAGTCTAGGATGGAGGAGCATGAGAAATTCAGGATTCAAAGAGAGGTTTGCTTGGACAATTAGCAAAAGAGAACTCTTCGGTGATATATTAATGTATGTGAATTGGAAAAGGACAGTGTATGCTTTATTCAAATTTTGTCTGAAGAGTGTCTCAGTGACATACAGTGGTCTTCATTTTTGGAAGGAGATCAGGTATAAAGGCAAGTGTGTCCCCAGGGACCTCCTTTCTTTTGGCTTCAGGAAGAACTGGGGTGAGAGTCCCTCTCCCTTTTTCTTCACTCAAATTATCCTTTCACCCTGAATAACTTCTCCTTCCATCCACATTTCACCTACACCTTGCATTGACCATAACCTTAAAATCCACCCCTTTGAGGACTTCCCTGGTCATTCAGTGGTTAAGACTCCATGCTCCCAATGCAGGGGAGCTGGGTTCGATCCCTGGTCAGAGAACTAGATCCCACATGCCAAAGATCAGAGATCCTGTCTGCCACAGCTGGGACCCGACTCAGCCAAATAAATACACAAACTAAATACATATTCTAAAAATTAAAAAAAGAAAATCCACCCCTGTGGTGGAAATAACCCCAAACTGAGACCTCAAGAGCCCTCAGGTCATTCATGGTTCTGTCTTTGCCTGGACCCTGGGCCAATCACTTGCCAAGTGGGTCTTCATTTCCCTGACTTTATAATAAAGTGATGATCCCAAGATAGCTTCTGCTGTGAACATACCACGACATCCAATTCATGCATAAATAATTTTAGCACCTCACTAAGCAAAGCTAAATGTGTACTTTATACTACTTCTCAGTCATGATCAGAAAGACCCCCAGGGGCCTAATTTTAAGGATTGAGCCCCCAGACCTCTATGTGGATTTTGAGACCCACCTCCACTCCATTCTCTGAATTGTTTTTCTTGATCACTGGGCTTAAGGGACTGAAGCAAACAAGTGTCCATTGGAGGATCACCAAACACAGCATGGGTTATTGACATGGCTATGGCTCTGATGAACAAGATTTACCAAATATGCATTGGTAGATCTGGAGTCAGGTCTGCAAGTTAGTGTTTCAGATTTGACACTGACTGTGGCCAGGAAATGCGATGCTCCCACGTGGGGCCCAGGGTTCTCATGGGGGCCATTCCACCCTGAACACGTGGAGTGAGGTGAGGAAGGTCTGGAACCTCAAATGCAGCCCAAAGGTATTGAGAAGAAACTTACCATCAAGAGGGCAGATGACAAGGACTTCCCTGGTGGTTCAGTGGTTAAAGCTCTACAGTCCGAATGCAGGGGACACGGGTTCAATCCCTGGTCAGGGAACTAAGATCCCATATGCCACATGGTGTGGGGTAAAAAAAGAAAAAAAGATGGAAGATAACAGCTGTCACCTGCAAGTCTTCAGCCCCCTCCCATGTTCTAGTCTTCAGCGTTGGCGAAGGTGCAGAGAATCTATTCAGCCAAGTTGCTCATGAAGAAAAGAGACCTGGGACATCACTGGTGGTCCACTGACTAATAACCCACCTTCCAATTCAGAGGACTCGGGTTCAATCCTTGTCGGGGGAACTGTGATCCCACATACTCTGTGCTGGAGAAACCCCAAGCACTGCAAGGCAGACCCAGCGCAACCAAAAAAGAAAGGACAACAGACTTGTCTGTTTCTGGGCCTTACTCTTTACAGTGTGTGTTGAACAGAGTCCTCCAAAACTGTACATCCACCTGGACCCTCAGAGTTAGAGCTTATTTGGAAATGGGGTCTTTGCAGATGCAGTTAAATTCAGATGAGAGATGAGGCTATCCCAGGTTAGGATGGACCTTGAATCCAACTGGTGTCCTTATAAAACAAGGAGGAGAAGCGCACAAAGAAGGTGGCTGTGGGAAGATAGAGTTCACACCTGGCAGTGATCCTAAGACCAAAAAAGAAAAGAAAAACACACACTCAAGAAATGAAAAGGTTTTTAGTGTTGTCACTGGCTAGAAGACAGTGTGGAGTCTGAAACCCAAAGTGATCATTTAGCACTGTTCTTCCTGTCCTTCATTATGGGGAGCTGACATGCATTTTTACAGACGGAGTAATTAAAATGAAACACGAGCCAGGTGGTTTGTAAACATGTTGAAATTGTACTTTTTTTGGTGAAAGATTTGCAAGGATATGGAGCTAACAAGATTAATAAAGTTGGACTCTGGAACTCTGAAATCATTTTGTAACTAAGAGTTCTCTGTCCTGCCACTTTGCACTAACAACGTCTAGGGTGGGAGCTTTCAATTCTGTGGACTGGGGGTGGCAGTCATGGACCCTCTTTGTTTTTTTCCTTTGTTTTGTTTTCCTTTTTCTAAAAAGTTGAAGCATAATTGATTTACAACATTTTGTTAATTTGCGCTGTGCTGTATAGCAAAGTGATTCCATTATACATACATATTCTTTTTTAATATTCTTTTCCATTATGGTTTATCACAAGATATTGAATATAGTTTCCTGTGTTCTGCAGTAGGACCTTGTTTATTCATTCTATATGTCACAGTTTATATCTGCTGCCCCTGACACCCCACCCCATCCCTTCCCCATCCCCCTCGCTTCCTTGGCAACCACAAGTCTGTTCCCTCTGCAGGGACTCCCTTTAAAGCCACATGACTGCTTCTCGTGGGGGCACATCCACAGAGCTTGGAGGCCAAGTCACCAAGCATGGTGGCCACGGCTCAGAATATCCCCTCACCTCGACATCAGCTGCTGAGAGATGGGACTGGTAGATGAGTCTCCGGGGTCCCCCATCTATGTTCTGGGACCCGTGCTGGCCCAGATGACAAAACCCAGTGAGACGTGAAATGGAAGTGTCGTGTCTGTAACTAAAATATCATAAAAGAGTTGTGTGCCAATGGATTCAAGCAGGCAATGAAGAAACACAGAAGCGTGAATGTGCCAAGGTTAAAAAAAAGTGTTCGATCTTTTATTTGCTCTGGTGAGAGACTGTTAAATATGCAAATTATTCTCTCTCTTGTCTAATTTCTCCCATTTCTTTGCCATTTACTCTGTTTTTTTTTCATTCTAAGCCTCATTTAATTTCTCTTTAATTTTTGAAAAAATTTTTAATTAAAGGATAATTGCCTCACAATATTGCGTTGGCTCTTGCCATACATCAATGTGAATCAGCCATAGGTACACACACGGATCCTTTCTCCTGAACTTCCTTCCCATCCCCTTTCCCATTCCACCCCTCTAGGTAGTCACAGAGCTCATGACTGGAGCTTCCCGTGTCATACGGCAGATCTCCACCGGCTATCTATTTTACATATGGTCATGTATATGTTTCCATGGTCCCATTCTCTCCTTCCCCTGCTGTGTCCACAAGCCTGTTCTCTATGCCTGATTTTCCATTGCTGCTCTGTGAATAGGTTCATCAGTACCATCTTTCTAGATTCCATACATATGTGTGAATATACAATATGTGTTTTCCTCTTTCTGACTTGCTTCACTCTGTATAATAGGCTCTAGGTTCATCCACCTCATTAGGACGGACTGACTCAAGTGTGTTGGAGTTTTTAAGTCTTTAAGACTTCTTAAAGTTTTTAAGATATGTAGGATCTTAGTTCCCAGACCCACATCCCCTACATAGGAAGGTGAAGTCTTAACCACTGGACCACTAGGAAGTCCCATAAATTATTCTTTAACAGATGTAAATTTAGTGGAACTGTAGCAACTTGAAAAGGGGAGACATACCTCTTTAGCTGGAATGACTGACAGGAAGTGCCTATACACAGGAAGTCCTTTTTCTATTAGTCTGAGCTCTGGAACAACCACTAGTTCATACAGGGACTTCGAAACGTTTTAATAACATGCCAACACTTTCTGATGACACTTTTATTGCCATCTGTCAGAAAATAATTTTAATTCATGGACTTTGTTAGAACAAGAAACAGCCATCAGGGAGAAAAAAAATGCTCAGAATAAATATCCCGTTTTATCAAATCTGAGATTCCTTCTATTGTAAGACTTACCAAGATTTTATACAGCACTAACCAAGAATGCTGGCAGTCACCATGGGCAGATACCATTGTTTTAAAGTGTTAGTCGCTCACTTGTGTCCGACTTTTTGTGACGCGGTGGACTATAGCCTGCCAGGTTCCTCTGTCCATGGGGATTCTCCAAGCAAGATACTGGAGTGGGTTGCTGTGCCCTCCTCCAGGGGATCTTCCCTACCCAGGGGATTGAACCCAGGTCTCCTGCATTGCAGGCAGATTCTTTACAGTCTGAGCCACAGGGAAGCCCACCATTGTTTTAAAATCCCTCCTAATTAAAGGACAGTTCAAGAGTGATGATATGTATCTTGGACTTGGGGACATAGGAGTCCACAGATTTGTGAAATCAGCTATGAATGTTGACCCTTGAGAAGGGGTGGTGATGTGTCATGTACAACTTGCCTGCCTGTTTGTAGGGCCTGTTGACCTCTAGAATCTTGAGTCAAGATTCTTGTGCTTTTCTAGATCCTGACATTTAGATTCTACAAACTACTCCTGAAGACAGGCTTCAAGCCCCACACTGGCAGAACTGATCAGTCATAAGCTAAACTTAACAGTCGCCAAGTGTTGTAACTTTTGTAATCTGGGTTCTGCCACAGGCATGATACCGACTAGGGTTCTTGTTCTTCCCCAGTCAGTAGAAATTGCCTAGAGGCTTGATGAGAAATTCAGGCAAGGCATTACTGGGGCTCCTGCTGCAGCAGGGGTCAGTGAGAACAAATAACAGGTTCCCTTGCTCACTTCTGAGGTGGAGCGAGCTGGTTCCTTACATGGGGTGAGGGTAGAAGTTGTGTCCAGGGTTTGCTCTGGAGGGGTGGCTCAGGTGATTTGCCCACCCCTTGTTGCTGTTGTGTGCAGAAGGGCATGCACAGGAACCCACTTTTGTTCCCAACACCCAGCTTTTTGCTCCCAGCAATTCAGAAATAGCAGTTGGGTGCTTTTTTGTCTTTGTAACTTTTGGTCCAGAATTTACCCCAGCTGTGCATGCATGCACACGGTTGTTTTTAGTCCCAAATAGGTAGTGGCAACCCACTCCAGTATTCTTGCCTGGAGAGGCCTGTGGACAGAGGAGCCTGGTGGGCTGCTGTCCATGGGGTCACACAGAGCCAGACACCACTGAAGCGACTTAGCAGCAGCAGCAGCAGCAGTTTCTTTGTATTTTGTAGTTCAAGGAGAGTTATGTCCAGGTGCAAGCTTTGCAGCAAAGGGTCCCAGGTCCCAGACCTGTCTCAGACATGCTTTTGTCTGTTTGAGGAGTGAGAGATCCTGCTTAGATTTTGGAGGTTCCTCCTCCAGCTTGGTAGGGTCTGCCCACAATTCGGGATACTCAAGTTCAATCCCTGAGTTAGGAAGATCCCCTGGAGAAGGAAATGACAACCCACTCCACCATTCTTGCCTGGAGAATCCCATAAACAGAGGAGCCTGCTGGGCTACAGTCCATGGGGTCACTAAGAATCGGACACAACCCAGTGACTAACACTTTCACTTTTCCTCCAGCTCTGCCCCTTCCCAGCTGTGTGGCTTTGGGCTCTGCTTCCTCAGCTGTGTCAACAGCCATGATGATGCTACACGCCTGTGCTGGTGGTCCCCAAACCACATTCGGGTTCTGCGACTCACCTGGAGGACTTACAGGACTCAGCATATGGTCACACTCAGAGTTTTGATGTATTATAGCGAAGGAATACAGAACACAGTTAGGAGAGAGAAAAGGTACGTAAGGTGAAGTCTGGAGGAACCAGGCACAGGCTTCCAGAACATTCTCCCAGGGCAGTCACAGAGGATGCATTTAGTTCCCCAGGAAGGAGTTATGACATAAGGCAGGTCACACCACTGCCAGGAATGTCCAGTAGAAACTCAGCACCCAGTGTGTTTACTGGGGCATGGACCCTAATTCCAGACTCCCTAAAGGTAAGCAGGTGTCAGGACAACGGAACAGACTGTAAATTCTGGAGGCATTGAACCACCTTACCATTTACTGGATGTTTTATATCAGCATGGGGACCTGTTTACCAAGCTAGCTCCCAGATGCCAGTTCAAAGTCAACCTTACAAGCAGACTTTACTAAGAATGGCAGCCTCAGGTGGGCATTAGGAGGTCTTGCCTGCAGATTAAATAAAATACCCCATGGGAAATTCTGTGCCTGAGAAATGTTACTTAGATTTTTCTCTTTCAGAGTTTCCCACAAACCAAGCCTGAGGTACTTCTTTGCTCACTTATAAAATATGCCGGAGAAGGATTCTCATTCTTTTTCACAGGGAGATTTTATTTTTCTTTTTGAGATAAAAATAATCGAAGCACTTTTTATCACTTAGACATTGGAAATGACTGTAAAGTGATTTTGTAAGAAAAAAAATATAGATTTTTGTTTATGTAAATCCAACATACTCTATATTGGAATGTAATAGGAAACTGCTCTAGATAATGGTTCTTCAACCCTGGAAATAAATTAATACGATCACAGAGCTAACAGAAATATATTAGTAACAGCACATACTGGCACGTGGAGAAGAAATATCACAAGTAGTGTGGTATTATACATTTTATTGTGGGAACCAGTGACAGCTCTGTAATGCAATGGATCCTGGGGACTAAACAGCATGTCACAATAGGAAATAAATGAAATGAGGGTGAGTTTCTTTACTTGCCAGTAAAGCAGACCAAGCAACAGTAATCACAACAAAAACCCCCATAAATTTGAATTCTCATTCACATTGACATACTGTATGTAGAAAAATCAATATTTCAATATTTAAAAAACTTAAAACATATAGGATAAAAAAATCCAAATCATACTCATGCATACAGTAAAAACAAATAGTTCCCTATTGGTGGTAAGCAGTAAGTAGATGAAAAATAAACAAAAACCAATGAATGATAGCAACATGACTGAACTTAGAGATGATCATACTCAGTGAAGTAAGTCACAAAGAGAAAGACAAACACCATACAATATCGCTTACACGTGGAATTTAAAATATGACACAAATGAACTTATCTATGAGGCAGAAACAGACTCACAGTGGACAGATTGATGGTTGCCAAGGGGTAAAGAGTTGTGGGAAGGATGAAGGGGAAGTTTGGGGTTAGCAGATGCAAGCTATTATTTATAGGCTGGATGAACAACAAGGTCCTACAACACAGGGAGCTATATTCAATATCCTGTGATAAACCATAATAGAAAAGAATATAAAAAATAACATAATGTATAACTGTTAGTACAGTAGAAACTGACAATGTTGTAAATCAGCTATACTTCAATAAAAATAAATAAATGAATCCTAATTGAAGCTAACAGGCACCCTGGATTCAAGAATGTCCTAGAATTTTCTATTTCCCTTTGAGCTATGGGTTGTACTGCTAAGAAACTTAAATCTAAAATGGAAGAAAGTTACATCTAAAATGCAAATACCTCTTCCTCTATGGACTTCCCTGCTGGTCCAGTGGCTAAGACTCTGTGTTCCCAATGCAGGGGGCCCGGAATTGATCTCTGGATGGGGATCTAGATCCCATATGCCTCAACAAAAGATCCCACATGCTGCAGCTAAGACCCAGCACAGCCAAATGAATATTAAAAACAAAAAACCTCTGCATCTAGCCATTTGATTTTCAGGATAATCATAAATAAAGTGTTGCTTATGACCAGGAGCTCTTCTCTTAGATGGAAGCCCCGGGAGCACAGTTACTTTACCTGCCTTGTGGACCTCTATATCCCCAACACCTGAAATAGTGGGTGACTCTGAAAAGGAACACAGTTAAAAATAGTCTCATCACAGGGCTTCCTAGGTGGGTCTAGTGGCAACGAATCTGCCTGCCAATGCAGGAGACATAGAAGATGCGGGTTCAATCCCTAGGTCAGGAAGATCCCCTGGAGGAGGGCATGGCAGCCCACTCCAGTATTCTTGTCTGGAAAATCCCGTGGACAGAGGAACCTGTCAGCTACAGTTCACAGGGTCGCAAAGAGTCAGACACAACTGAAGTAACTTAGCATGTATGCACACTCTCATTATACTTGCCTGCCAAAATCCAACACCAAATTCTGGTGAGGATGTGGAATAATAATAGGAACTGTGCTTCCTTGCTCATGGGAATACAAAATGGTACAGCCATTTTGCAAAACAGTTTGGCAGTTTCTTACAAAGCTAAACATACTGTTACCATATGAACCAGCAATCTTGCTCCTTGGTATTTATCCAAAGAATTGAAAACTTGTATCCATGAAAACACTTGCACATGGAAGTTAACAGCAGCAATTATTTGTATATTTAGTTGCCAAAAGTTGGAGGCCACCAAGATGTTCTTCAATATTAATGCAAAAACAAGTTGTAGTACATCCAGACAATGAAGTATTATTCAGTGCTATAAAGAAGTGAGCTATCAAGCCATGAAAAGACATGGAAGGAAGCTTAAGTGCAAGTTACAAAGTGGAAGAAGCCATCTGGAAAGACTGTACTGTATGACTCTGACTATATGGATTCTGGAAAAGCAAAACGATGGAGACAGTGAAAAAATCAGAGGTGGCACGGGATTGGGGGAGGAAGTGATGAATAGGCAGGGCCTAGAGGATGTTTAGGGCAGTGAAAATACTGTGCATGATGTCAGTGATGAATATATATCATTGTGTGTGTGTGTGTGTGTGTGGTTTCAGTTGTGTCCAACTATTTGCGACCCAATGGACTGTAGCCCACTAGGCTCCTCTGTCCGTGGGATTCTCTAGGCAAGAATACTGGAGTGGATTGCCATGCCCTCTTCCAGGGAATCTTCCCGACCTAGGGATTGAACCCGCATCTCCTGCATTGGCAGTCAGGTTCTTTACCACTGACACTACTGCCTGGTTATACATTTGTCTAGACCCATAGAATGTACAACACCAAGACTGAACCCTAGGGTAAGCTACGGACTTTGGGTGATGATGATGTGTTAATGTAGCTTCATCAGTTTTTACCAAATGTAATGATTTGTGTTTTTGAGAATTTTTTCACTTTGTCTAAGTTGTCAGATTTTTGTGTATAGAATAGTTTGTAGTATTCCCTCATCACCCTTCTGATTTCTTCAGGGTCTGTAGTGATATTCCCTGTTTCATTCCTGATATTAGTGATTTTTCCATTTTCTTTCCTTTCCCTTCCCTCTTTTTTCTTTCTTTTGCTTTGTTAATTTGATTAATGCTTTAAAAAAATATAAAAAAGCTCTTTCTTTAGATTTAACCAGTTTCTTTAATTTTCAGCTTTTTTTCCTCTTTTCAGTTTTATTGATTTCTTTGTTGTTGTTGTTTTTTCTTTCCATTCTTTCCATCTTATTGCCTTGGGTTTATTTTGATTTTCCCTTTCTAAGGAACTTAGATAATTTATTTAAAGTCCATCTTTTTCGAATCTTTGCATTTAATACTATACATTTCTCTCATAGCTTTAGCTGTGTCTCACTATTTGTATATTCTGTATCTTCATTTTTATTTAGTCCAACACACTTTCTGATTAAAATATGAGTCTTCTTTGATCTGTGGATTATTCAGAGGTGTGTTGTTTAGTTTCTAAGTGTTTGGAGATGTTCCTGTTATCTTTCTGTTATATTGATTTCTAGTTTGATTCCATGGGAGAACATATTTCCTATGATTTGCAGGCATAAGAACAACTGGTGGTTGTCAGGGTCTGTGGGGAGTAACTCTTACTTGGAGTGGGGTTTTATTTTGGGGTAATGAAAATCTTCTGGAACTAGCTTGAAGTGGTGGTGGCACGATTTTGTGGCTACACTAAATGCCACTGAATTGCTCACTTTACAATAGTAAGTTTTATGTTAGAGGCATTTCATTTTGATATTAAAAAATGGGTCAGCAAGGAGAGGGGAAATAAAGAAATCTGCTGAGCACTAATCTAGATACACAGTACAAACCAGACAAATGATGATTATTTTTGTTTCTTCTCTGTTTCCTTTACCTCTTCCTTTCCTTCCTTATCCCAGGCCCTTTTTCTCCCTCTGTGTTCTCATCTTGCTCTGTATCAGCCAGCATCCTAGCAGGAAACAGATGGTACATTTAAATCTGAAGAAAGTTTAGTAGAGAAGCTATTTGCAAAGCATTGGGCAAGATGTTGGGGAAAAGAGGCTATCCATGCACACACATGGGTTAGGGATGGTGAGGAGTCCTCACCCTTGTGTCTCAAGGGGCAGGAACATCCTTCAAAGGAATGTAAAAAATACACATCCTTTTCTCATCTCCTGCAGGAGCCTCTCAGTGGCTGAACCCAGTTGAAAGTCAGAGTTGAGGTTGCTCACGTGGTGATGGTCTGTGGTCTCAAGGGTGGGGAAAAGCAGAGAACATGATCAGGGACGCTTGTCCTGATAGAGCAGTCAGACTCCTAAGTTGACTCAAGGAACAAGTCTCCTTTTCTGTGCAGTAAAGCACCCCCTAACAGAAGAACCCTGGCCTGTGCTTTGATAATGCAATTCATGGCCAACTACAGATGGCTTTGTCTCACATGCCTGCCTTCCTAGGCAAACTGAGTCAGCTGGCGTCACTTGGACCACCCGCCGTAACTGTTGCCATGGATGTCACTCACGGGTGAATGATGTTCCATGATCAATCTTCTTGATCACCTCTGGTTCCAAGTCCACTGGTCTCATTAAGACAAATGCAAATTGGTAACCTCTAGCCCTTGACTGCATTTGACTGTCTGAAGTCTCTCTTCTAAGTCAGGCTTTTGGAAGCTCGTTTCTCCGAGCATCACACAGCCTCTCAAAGCCAGGGCGGCCAAGGGCACTTTAACATTTGTTAGAAATTCACAGCCTGTTGAACCCTACCCCATCACTCACAGGCACCCAGTAGGAATCAATGGAACAATCAGGAATTTCAGAGCCTTGTGTCTCATATCTGAAACCAAGAAACATTTAACGAGGCCACTTCGAACCAGCAAGAAGATGTTGTTACCCGACTGTCTTTTGAGCTCTGAGGAAGTTCACTGAAATCTGTGAGGCTGCCCCTTTTTCATTTTGCATATTTGTCATGTGTCACCTGCATCAAAATGACCCAGTTACTTTTTCATCAGTGACCTGAAATGACATAAACCACTCTGGAAGGCTGTTCAGTCTTGGGGATCGAAGGTTGGATATTCATTGCCAAGTGACTGGGACACTTAGTCCAGGCGTAACTCATCTGATTTACCCCAGCTTAGAACAACCAGTGCCAGCTCTCCAGGGCAGTCTAATCCATGTGCACAAGATTTAGATGTCTTCTCAGGCTCCTCTGGTGCATTCATCACAGAATAAATGCTCTTTGTCCTTGTTGCTATAAGATCTGATTTTGGGTGTCAGATGCTTTTTCTTTTCTATGGAGTTTAGGGGTTTTCTCCCAAGACAATTCAGATCTAACTTCCCTTAGACTCAGGGACTGAGGTCCCTGCATTACTGCCTTTCTCCATAGCTATTAATCACCACAGGAAGATGCTTGATACATAAGGACTCCTGACCCTGGACTGGCGAGTGGCAGATGTCTACCAACACTCTAATGAAAGCAACTGATGTCCCATGCTTTCTAAACACACTTCTAAATACACCACTTAATGACCACAAAGTCTTAGTAGTTATCCAGTGAGTTTCTGTAGTTGAGTGGTTTTAGTTTTTCTGGGTAAAAATTAATTGCAAAAATTTCCAACTGCTGTTTGGAGCCGACAGGCATTTGCTGCACTTAATTATTCTCCCTGCAGACGGAGGGGTTGAAAGCCAAAATAAAGTGAAGTCAAGGATATCGTAACATTGGCGGTGACACAGATGGGAGAATTACCTGCTTTCTTTAGGGATGCCACCATCTCCTCTGTCTACAAGAGGCCTGAGAACTTTATTCTGGAAAAGAGAGATGATGAGAGAGTCCAAGGCTTAATAAACATGTAGGAAGTTTCAGTTTTTGCATAGGACAAAAGTTAATAAGGAGGACCAATGAAGGTACTTGTCACCCAGCTCCAAAAGCTAAGAGGAAGAGTTGGGAATGCTCTTGGACACTTCTCAGGGGCAAATTACCTGGCCTTCCTTTGAGAAATATAAACGTCATCAAATGATAGACCCCAGGTCACTGTGCTGTAAGTGACTTCTCTTGACAGAGAGCAGATGTTTCTCACCTTTCTGGGGGAAATGGCAAGTCAGGTCAGGGACTTAAGCTCCTGCCTGTCCCCATTGTCCCCATTGTTCCCCAGGGTGAGGGCTGTGGCTGGCTATCTGGAAGTGATGTTACTGGGCTTGACACGGGCTCCTCTCCTCTCTTAGGTCAAGGTCTCCTGCAGGCTGCAAGCTGTTTTTCACCATCAGTCTGAGGCGAATAGGAACCTTCCAGGAGGTGTTAGTGATCAGGAGGAGATGGATGCGATCAGACGGCAGCTGGGCAAACAGGAAGGCACAGAGCGTGTGACCACAAGGATGGCTGACTGAGGCGCCAAGTTTAATGAGTGGCAAGCATTTCCACTATGCTGGTTCTTCCTGAATGAAAGGAGCCAATTTATCTGGCTGATTTACCGGGTGAAAATAAGATGGACAGGTTCTCAGCGCTATATCTGGTCTGGACAACCTGGACCCAGGTATCAACCAAGTCTAGAAATGCATTTCCCCAACCAGAGCTCTCTTTTCTCAAACTTGAGACCATGGTTTTTTTGTGTGTGTGGATGAGTCTCTTTATTTATGAATTTAGAAAATTTAATCTTTTAAAAAACTTCGAGAGGAGGGAGGAAGAGGGATGGACTGGGAATTTGGGGTTGGTACATGCAGGTCAAGAAGCAACAGTTAGAACCGGACATGGGACAACAGATTGGTTCCAAATCGGGAAAGGAGTACATCAAGGCTGTATACTATCACCCTGCTTATTTAATTTATATGCAGAGTAAATCATGCAAAATGCCAGGCTGGATGAAGCTCAAGCTGGAATCAAGATTGCCGGGAGAAATATCAATAACCTCATATATGCAGATGGCACCACCCTTATGGCAGAAAGTTAAGAACTAAAGAGCCTCTTGATGAAAGTGAAAGAGGAGAGTGAAAAAACTGGCTTAAAACTCAAAATTCAGAAAACTAAGATCATGGAATTCAGTCCCATCACTTCATGGCAATAGATGGGGAAACAATGGAAACAGGGACAGACTATTGGGGGGGGGGCTCCAAAATCACTGCAGATGGTGAGTGCAGCCATGAAATTAAAAAAGATGCTTACTCCTTGGAAGAAAAGCTATGACCAATCTAGACAGCATAGTAAAAAGCAGAGACATTACTTTGCTGACAAAGGTCTATCTAGTCAAAGCTATGGTTTTTCCAGTAGTCTTGCATAGATGTGAGTTGGACTATAAAGAAAGCTGAGCACCAAAAAATTAATACTTTTACACTGTGATGTTGAAGATTCTTGAGAGTCCCTTGGACTGCAAGGAGATTCAACCAGTCCATCCTAAAGGAAATCAGTCCTGAATATTCATTGGAAGGACTGATGCTGAAGCTGAAACTCCAATACTTTGGCCACCTGATGCAAAGAACTGACTCTTTGGAAAAGACCCTGGTGCTGGGAAAGATTGAAGGTGGGAGGAGAAGGGGACAACAGAGGATGAGATGGTTGGATGTCATCACTGACTCGATGGACATGAGTTTGAATATGCTCTGGGAGTTGGTGATGGACAGGGAAGCCTGGTGTGCTGCAGTCCCCGGGGTCACAAAGAGTCAGACATGACTGAGCGACTGAACTGAACATGCATTTAGAATGGATAAACCACAAGGAACAACAAGGTCTTATTGTCTAGGACAGGGAATTGTATTGAATATCCTGTGATAAGCCATAATGGAAAAGAATATCTAAAAAAGGATGACCGAGTCATTAAGTGTAATTGTCACTTTGCTGTACAGCAAAAGCGGAGATTGGCACGACATTGTAAATCAACTACACCTCAATAATTAAAAAAAAGAAACCCACTCCAAATAGAACTTATTCAGAAAGTTTCCAAGCCTTGGGAAATTTGTCAGGGGTCATGAGTGAAAGTGTCCAGAGACCTGAGGGTGGTAATGAAAAAATGGGAATGGTAAAAACAGGCCCAGAACTCCCTGGGAGCCAAATCAAACCAATGGGGGTATCTCAGGCTGATGAGTGTGCTGCAGGAACTGGCCTTGAGGGGTCTGGTCTCCCTGTCCTGAGGGGCAGAACTGTTAATACTGGTATACATACACTGAGTCCCTCCTGTTTGCCTGGGAAGGTGCTGAGATGTAGCTACAGCATCCACAAACAAAGCTTATACAGACCTCAGGGCTCACTGGGGTACAGAGTTTTGGTTGCCCACCCAGAGGATATTCCCAGCACCTTCTTCTTACTTCATATTCCTTTTTGCTCATTCTCTGAAGCCTGAAAATGCCAGACACCCACTACTGCAGGCTCTTTTAGAGATGGAGCTTGAGAATGCCACCATTTATGGCGGGTGGGACAGAAAGAAGCCGTTTTGGAGCTCTTGGGCATTATTGTTCTCTCTAACAGAAAGAAAGAGACATGTGACAGAGGTTCCTTCCTTTAGTTTTGCTTTTGTGAGATGTTGCATGAAGATAAGACAGTTGGAGCTGTGGCACCCCTCTTGTGACCATGAGGAAAATACCAAAAGAATCACAGAGAGGCTCATCCACCAAATTAATCATGAAACTGTTAGATTTAAGTCTCTTATTTAAGCCTAGTATGTAAGCCTCTTGTGGCCTGGTATTCTGTTGTTTGAAATCGAATGCAAGGTTTTGAAGCAGCCACTGCAGACTCTTCTAATGTGTCTGTGGAGCCTGGTTTTCCAGTCATCTTGGCAGATTTCTTGAGGCTGCTGCTTCCTCATGAATGGAAGCCATCCCTGCTTTGGGGTGTCTAAAGTCTTTTGGACACATTATCTGACTGAAATCAGTTGATGTTGGTCCTTTGCCTCTGCTGATGGGGGAGCAGACCCAAGCTTTTCCTTGAATGAAGAGCTCACATTTGGTAGGAGTCATTTGGAAGGACATTCATTACCTCAGGCCACCAATCTGAAATTGGTCAGATTCCGGTTTCAGAGATAACTAACGCAGAGGGAAGAAGGGATTTTTGGGGGGTTTCTTCAACAGAAGGGATGGAACATTCCATCTCTTCTAAATGTAGAGAGTGTTCATCCAAAAGAAAAACACCTGAAAAGCTATCCTTTTCAGGATTGAGAAAAAGATGGAGTGATAGTTTGATGCTTGTATTGTGTGTTGGCTTGTATTATTTGGGACTATTCAATCCTACTAGGGAAAATAAGAGGAAGAAACAGATAAAGCAGATGGAAGAAATTAAATATGGGTGGTACTGTACATAGATAAAGTAAGTAGAGCATTGCTTGCAAACCATAAAGGATAAAAGGGCTAAATATGCTAAATATGCATGAGGCCTGTTAAGGGCTGAATGTTTGTGATCCATTGAACATACATAAGGTAACAACATTCATGGCACATGAAATATACATGAGACAAAAAATGTAAAGCCATAATACTTTTAGAAGAAAAGAGGAAAAATATATGTGAATCACTGAAGGCTTTTAAAAGATTTATTTACTTTTTTTTTTTTTTTAACTGCACTGGGTCTTCATTGCTGCACGCAGGCTTTCTCTAGTTGCAGCGAGTGGGAGCTACTCTTCATTGCAGTGTGCAGGCTTCTCATTGTGGTGGCTTCTCTTGTTGCAGCTCACTGGCTCTAGAGCATGGGCTCAGTAGTTGTGGTTCATATGCTTAGTTGCCACATGGCATGTGAAATCTTCCTAGACCAGGAATCAAACCTGTGTCCCCTGCATTGGCAGGCAGATTCTGAACCACTGGACCACCAGGGAAGTCCACATTCAAGGCATTTGGTAGCCACAAGGCCCCAAATGACCCCTGTGGGACTCACCCACTTTGTTGGTGTGTATCTTTAGCCTGAGAATTAGAAGTACAACATTTGATCTGAGGTTAAGTGATCTCCTCACATTTGTCACCCAAAGTGGCTTAAAAAGCACAAAGGAAAATGATTAGGGTCATGAAGAGGGATAAACTTCTGAAACTGGACAAAATATGAAGAGATGGCCTCTGAACTACTGAAAGTGTGATGACAAGAAGAAGAAAGACATGCAGAGTGAGAGGATAGAAGGATTGAAATGTGGACCTGGGGATGTGCCACCGAGGGACAGGTGTCTACACTGCCCTGTTCCTTGGGGTAATCCACTTAGGTCTACTCTCACAGCCTATCTGTTAAAAGTGAACGATTTCCTTCTCAGATCTATCTTGGTTTGGACTCTAAATTATGCAATTGCACTTTGCCTAGGGTACCTGAAAAATAACCACACTTCATTCACCCTAATTCTCATGAGTTCTGAATACAGGTCTTGAATTCTTTTCTAACACACTCCTTAGTGCCAACGGCCTGAGCCTCCTTCTCCCATGTTGATATTCTCAAGATCCATTCAGGAGGACAGTACGCAGCCATCCTCAAAGTGGGCCAGGAGTGAGCAGAGCAAGGAATTGAGGACAGGAGAGCTTGCCTTCCTGTAAATGATGAGGTGGAGGGAAAGGCTGATGGAGAAGATGACTCAGAGGTGGTAAGTCAGGCTCTTGGCAGAAGTCGGGCTTCTACAGACTAATTACTGCCTGTCAATAACTGTCAGGGATCTTTAAAAACTCAGTCCAAGGGCATATGTCAAAAGTGGGTTACTTAACATTCTGAAAGATGCACCCATGCAGGCGGCTTTGGGAAAATCTCTTACAAATTCTTAATCACAGTAGGCATTTCAGAAACAGGGATGGGGGAAAGAAAGATACACGCACCAGCTGATGGACAGTGAGGCGTTAGAGAACAGTGGCCCCCCTGAATAATACATGTCAGGCAATCTAATGTGCTAGAGTAGATCTTTGTTCAGACTCATGTGTGTGTGTGTATGCTTCATGCATGCACTCATTTTTCTGTCTCCCCCTAAATATCTTGATGTCATTCCATGCTTCTGTGGTTTTCTTCTCAAGAAAATATATTACAGAATAAATTTATTTAAAATGTTTGCTACTTGAAGAGCAGAAACTGTCCTGTGGTTTAGTTTCTAATGGATCTTCCCAGAAATTATGTTCTACTTGACAAATCCTCCTGAAAATTCAGAAATATTTACAAATATCCAGCATGGATACTGTGGTATTGTTTTTCCCCAGCCTGAAGTCTTTCCCCAGATTCTGGGAACAGCCCCCAGATTTTCACTGGTAATCCATCCCTTCAGGACTCTGAATCCACCTCCAGTGGAGTCACATGATCATTCTGGGCCAATCAGTGCAGGCCATTCCCCTGGGCTTTGGCGATTGGTTCAGACATGGTCACGTGACCTATCAGACTTCTCCACTTGTTAAGTTCTACTCAGAAATTTTTATCTGTAAGAAATACAGCATTTCTGTAGCAACAGCAGCTGTGTAGATGTCCATTTGCTGTCCATGCACACACAGGCTTTGTGGGAGCCTCTTCATTGCACAAAGAGCGGTGAACCTGCACTTAATGTTTGCCAAGTTTTGTGAGGGTTAAATGGGCTTGGTCTGGCCAGGCTGGTGTCAGAGGAGCTGGGATGTAATCTGTTAGACAGTGGAAGCTTAAATTCTGATCCTGCTTCTCTCTGGTTCCTTGTGAAGGTTTCTTGAATTGCACCATACTTCAGGCATTATTGTCCCCATTTAGTCACAGCGCATGAAATGGCCATATTTTCCCATCGCCAAGCATGACCTGGGTGGCAGCATTCTAGGTGGTCACCCAAGAGAACTGTCTTCTGGGAAATTACCTAGAGGCAATGAGAGTCTCCAAATACACCTGCCAAACAAGCTCTTCTAGAGACCACAGATCATTAAGCTTGCAGACCAAATTAAAATGTTCAAATACACATCTTACTGAATACATATAGCAAGAAGCAAGGAGGATACACTAAGTATAACAAATGTCCATGTGAGTTTTAGTCCTAAAATAAGGAAATAACCAAATGCCCACCACCTGGTGAATGGATACACAAAATATGTTACCCCCTAGTTGTTGTTTAGTTGTCATGTTGTGTCCCACACTTTTGTGACCCCATGGGCTTTTGTGAGCCCACCAGGCTTCTCTGGCCATGGGATTTTCCAGGCAAGAATGCTGAAGCAGGTTGCCATTCTCTTCTCCAGGGGGTCTTCCTGACCCAGGGATTGAACCGGTGTCTTCTGCATTGACAAATGGATTCTTTACCACTGAGCTACCTGGGAAGCTAGTTATCTGCATACAGTGGAGTATTTATTTTATTGGACTGTGTTTAATCTCTGGAACACATTGGAGGAAATGGATAATTTAACAATCCTGTATTTTCCAGTCCATGAATAAAGTTTGTCTCTCATCATTAATTTGGATTTTTTAATATCTTTATTTGGCTGCCTTGGGTCTTAGTTGCAGCACATGAGATTTTCTTGTGTCACGCAAGAGCATCAGTTGTAGTACAGACTCTCTAGTTGTGGTGTGTGGGTTTAGTTGCTCTGAAGCATGTGGGATTTTAGTTTCCCAACCAGGGATCAAACCCACAACCCCTGCAGTGCAAGGTGGATTTTTAACCAGTAGACCAAATTAAAATGTTTGAATTACACATCTTACTGAATACATATAGCAAGAAGCAAGGAGGATACACAAAGTATAACAAAAGTATAACCATAGGGAAGTCCCTCAGCAACAGTTTGTCATTTTCATTGTAAAGTTCTTTTCATGAAATGTATCCCTAACGATTATATAATTTTAAATTCCAGAGTAAATGGTATTAATATGGTCTCCAATCTTCATTGCCAGTATCTAAAAATACTTCTTTTTTTGTATAATGCCCTTTATCTGGAACTCGATCGTTTTAGTTTTGTTTGGTTTTGTTTTCACTCTTCTAATAGGTAATGGAGTAGTATCTCATTATGGTTTTAATTTGCATTTCCCTAATGGTTAATGATGTGCAGCATCTTGTTACCTAGATTATGACTGAGATTCTAAGACACAGCCTGGGGATATTTATTTGGCAACATCCAGATGTTCACACATCTCATTGATGCAGGCCTGGAATTTGGGTCTCTACCTCCAGGGCTGGTTCAGACTCCCATGGAAGAGAGTCACCAGGGTATGATTCAGACTCTAAGACATGCATGACCCAGGTCTGTTTAATTTGCTGCATCTCTGCCCTCATGTATCCCCGTAGCAGAGTAATTAGTCTGTGTCTTATTAGTACTGATGATGCCATGACTGGTTTAATCCAGGATGCCCCAGGTCCACCAAGGTGGCATTGTAATTGACAAGTGGCAAAGCGTGGGCTCTGGTTTGCTCCTGCACTACCTAGGCCACTGCCAGCCTGCAGAACTTTAGGCAAGACTCCTTTGGGCCTCAGTTTCTCCTTGTGAAAAATAGGGATAGGATACACCTTAGCCCTAAAAGCAGAGACATCACTTTGCCAACAAAGGTCCATATGGTCAATTCCAGTAGTTGTGTACAGATGTGAAAGTTGGATCACAAAGAAGGCTGAGAGCTGAAGAATTGATGCTTTTGAATTGTGGTCTTGGAGAAGACTCAGAACTCTTGGTGCTGGATCTCTTGAAAGTTGCTTGGACAGAAAGGAGATCAAAACCAGTCAATCCTAAATATACATTGAAAAGGATTGATGCTGAAGCTGAAGCTCCTATACTTTGGCCACCCAATGTGAAGAGCCAACCCATTGGAAAAGATCCTGATGCTGGGAAAGACTGAAGTGAGGAGGAGAAGGGGACAACCAAGGATGAGCTGGTTGGATGGGACCGACTCAAAGGACAAGAATTTGAGCAAGCTCCAGGAGATGGTGAAGGACAGGGAAGACGGGTGTGCTACAGTTCATGGGATTGCAAGGAATTGGGCACGACTTAGCAACTGAACAGCAACAATTCCAAAGCTGACTGTTGGAGATGAGAGGCTAATGAGGCATGCCAGAGTTTATACTGGCAGGCACTGGTCTGTGTCAGGATCAGCCATGATAACAGACACTATCCTACAAGTTTCCAACAGAGAGCTTAATACAAGAGACTGATTTTTGCAGGTGATTGAGAATGAAAAGCCAAATACATATTACAAAGCAACTAATAGATAAGTATCTGCAGGATGCCACTGTCCCATGAGGGCTGAAGGACAGGTGGAGGCTTGAACCCTAGGGGGTTGCAGTGAAAACAGACCATGGAGGGAGGGGCTGTGATATAGTCAGAATCCTGGAGGAAATGGGATTACTGCTGGAGATGCCACCAGAAGCAGAGAGCAAGGAGGAGGAGCATGAGGAAGAGGAAGGGGAGGAAGAAGATGGGGAGTAGGGGGAGGAGGAAGGGTGGCAGAGGAAAAGGAGGACAAGGGTGAGGAGGAGTAGGATGAAGAAGGGAAGGAATAGGTGGAGGAGGAAGGGGAGGAAGATAGAAAGGAGGGGAAGAAGGAGAGGAAGGAAGAGAGATGACCCAGATTCTTGCTTCCTTCTACGCTACAAATTCCCACCAAAGCCGCCCCAGGGTGGGAGTGAAAGTGAAAGTGTTAGTTGCTCAGTTGTGTCCGACTCTTTGCAACCCCATGGACTGTAGCCCACCAGGCTCCTCTATCCATGGAATTCTCCCAGCAAGAATACTGGAGTGGGTTGCCATTCCCTTCTCCAGGGGATCTTATCGACCAGGGTGGGAGGATTCCAACCAAAAATCAGTTGTCCAGAGCAATGTGACTCCTTGGGACAACGATCAAGACAACAGAAAGGGAAGGAATAGACCACAGATGAAAGATGACCGCCCTTTCCAGCCTAGGGATGTCAACTATGATCGTAAATGATGGATGGCACTCTCATCTGGAGGTAGACACCTCAGAATGAACTGTTGAGGCCTGGTTTTCTCTGAGCACCTTGGATTTATGAAATAAAGCACTTATGTGACATCATCATCATTTGTATGTCCACCTTTTTCTCAGTGTATTGTGATCTTAGTCACTCCTTTAGCTTCCAGTGTTGCTGCTGGAAAGTCAGAAGTCTGTGACGCCTAATCCTTGATATGCAAATTGTGTTCTCTTTCCGGGATCTTCTAGAGTATTCTTTTATCTGTTGCTTTGAAATTTTATGATGACGTGCCTGGATGTGTCTTTTTCTTGCCCCTCTTGTTTTTTTTTTTTTCTTTTTTCTTTTTTTAAAATTCATGATTATAGGTGCTTGGTGAAAACTTTTAACTTGGCAATAGTTCTCTTCCAGATTGCCCCCAATTTTCTTTAACTATTCATGTGATAAATTTTCTCCCCTTAGTTTTCTCTCTTCTCTCTTTTCAGAACTCTTATTATTCAAATACTAAACTTCCTGACCTCTCTAAACCTGACATCTCTCTCCTTCTATCGTGTTCTTTGTCCTGTTCATTTTTAAATTTTTAAATTTTATCTTGTTGTGCTTTTAAGTTCTAGTCTCTAGAAGATTTCCTAAACATCAGTTTCCAATCCTTTACATATTTTATATCTCAGCTTTAATTTCCAAAATCCTCTTGTTTTCTGAATGCTTATTTTCATTAAAAGCACATCAACAGGGCCAAGGACTGGAATTAAAGCATGAATGAGTGTTTCTTAGAGATTTCATATGCCTGCCTTCTCCTGATTCCTTTCTGGACTTTTGTTTTAAATCTGTCTTTCCTGTTGAGTCCTCGCTGTCCACTCTCATCTAGGCTTGAGTCACTGAAGAGGAAACTAGAATCCCTGTAGGCGCTGACAGGGCTTGACGTCTGGGGCTTTATTGAGTGGGACCAGTCTGGGCTATGCCCTGCAGGACCCCTGACTGTCAGTGTTTCTAGTTTGGTCTTTTTTTCTATGCTCTGTGGTCGCCTTGGAATCATATCCTCGACTCTCCATTCTGCGGCAGGTTGGAGGGCAGAGAGAGGGTGCCTCTGGGTGCCTGCATCATGGAGCTGGGAGCAGGAGGGGCCTGGGGACATTCTCTGTTCAGTCCTGGGACTTTCACACAAGCCCTGTCCCCAGTGTGGTACCTGTTCCCTCAAGAGGGCTTGGACTCTGAGTCCCGAATGCCCCCTGGTTTCTCTTTTCCCATGTGGTAAGCTCAAGTCTTCTCCTGGAGAGCAGGTCGGGGGCTCCCTGGCCTCATGGGCAGTGAGATAAAGAGGTTGGGGTTCAAATCTCAGACACTCGGAAGCCTTGAATGTCTGGGACCTGTGAGGACCTTCACTGCAGCCTGCTTGCTTTGGGGAATCCCAAAGCCAGCCTGGGTTTCCGCACCCTCTCTAGTCAGCTACCATTTTTCCATCCTTGTCCCGAATCTCTACCTTTCTGGCTCACACCTCCCTTTCCCGATTGCTTTGTCTTCCTGTTTATACTCCTGTTCCTCTCCGTTGTCATTCCTGGACTGTCATCATTTGGGGTTTTTCAGGAGAGGATTAAGGGGAGCACATGTCTGAATTGGCCTGTTTGTCCACTGGACCGGGTTGTATTCAAGGAGGATCAGGAGCGTGTTAATTCTTTTCTATTTTGCTTATCATTTAGGCACTGCTTTTTTTTTTTTCTCCTTAAAATTGTATTCTTTAATTAGCAGCCTTGAGGGGGGCAGGGGCAGAATCCATCAGGCCTTAAAGGCAAAGGCAGAGACCTGAAACCAGCTGGTTTTTTCCTTGGTGGTCTGGAGTAGAGTTTAAACCAGGGCAGACCCACTCCATCTCTGGCCACAGTCTGCTCTCTGCATCCTGGCCTCAGGTTTGGTTGGTTGCTCATTGGCTTCACTTTATCCAAGAACCTAGCTTGAGCAAATTCACCAAATCTCTGATCCTGTGGAAGACTGTGCTGTGCAATGGTTACGGTCATCGTTTCTGGAACCAGACACCTAAGTTCAGACCCATCTTCCACCCTTTCCTGGCTGTGTGACTTTGGATAATTTTTGTTTTCTGGCCGAGCCACACGGCATGTGGGATCTCAGTTCTCTGACCAGGAATCGAACTTGTGCCTCCTGCATTGGAAGCACAGAAGCTTAACCACTGGACAGCCAGGGATGCCCTGGATAAATTTCTTAACCTTCGCTGTGCTTGCATTTCTCAAGTAGAAAAGAGGGAGGATGATTGTATAACACATTCATAGAGTTTTCTGAGCGTTAAAACGTGAAGCCTGACCATTGATGCGTATGTGTTATTACTTTTATTTGCCTCCAAGTGAGAGGAAGGGTCCTCACCTCAAGTTTAAAAGGCGCTCACACAATCGTCCATCATCAGCTGTCCACAGCAGCGTGGGCGGGGGACCAAGTTGGGTTTATATTCTTCTAATCGCTCCTTCTTCTTTTTTTTTTTTTCTCATCCATTTATTCCCGTCCTTCTAGTGACATGAGTTAGGAGAGCATCATCTCTCTTTATTTTATGGCCTTGTTTTTCTTGGTTGCTGTCACCCTATTAAATCAAGCGCACATCGTGGCCTTTTGGAATTTCAGCGTGACCTGAACTTGGCTATCTCTGCAGAGCGGGGAGGGTAGCAGCCCAGAAGATGGTGCAAAGGGAGATCCCCTTTCCATTAGCCCCGCCAGAAAAACGACACGAGTCCATTGTCATCCATCAAAACGATCATTAGCATTTCATTTATTTCAGAACTATTTCAGATGCTTTCTCACCCATGCTGGGCATTTAGTGTATGACTTCTCTGCGTGTCTTTCTCAATTGACCCAAACTGGACCTGGGGGAGTGACCATTGAAGACTTGCTTTGGGGTGAGGATGACCATGGTGACTGGGTGGAATTAAATGGTTCATGTAATGTTTATGAGGCCCTTGGATTGTCCTCAGTGGTATTTGAGCTACTGAGATTCAGCAGGCAAAGTTATTACAGTTCTCCTTTGTTATTGAGATTCAATTCATGGCACTATATTTAAATCCCCAAAAGTAACTTATTTACAAAACAGAAACAGACTTACAGGTATGGAAAACAAATTTATGGTTACCAAAGGGGAAACATAGTGGGAGGGAGGGGTATATCAGGAGCTTGGGATAAATTTACACACTCACCAGTATATATGAGAAGATAACCAACAAAGACTTGCTCAGGGAACTATGCTCAATATTCTGTAATAACCTGTATGGGAAAAGAATGTGAAAAATAATGAATATATTTATATGTATACCTGAATCACTCTGCAGTGCACCTGAAACTAACACAGCATTGTAAATCAACTCTATGCCAATAAAATTAAAAATTGAAAAAAAAAATCCCCAAAAATATTTTTGATGACTTAGTATAAATCACTCTCTCCCCTCCATTTTTTCCTCTATCTTCCTTAATTTTATCCTTCCTCTCTTTCTTTTTTAATTTTTACTTTATTGAAGTATAGTTGATTAACAATGCTGTTAATTATCACTGTACAGCAAAGTGATACATATATATACACCATACATTCTTTCTATATACATATAATTAGATACATAATTTATATGCAAATTTTTATGTTTATATAAATATTTTATTTATATACATATATATACATTCCTTTTTAAAACAATTCTTTCCCATTGCTTTCTTTCTTTCCTGCTTTCACCCATCATTACAATCACGCTCAGTGGTGTGTGTCTCTGATTTTGCCACCTTCTCTTTCTGGAAGTGAACTTCTGAGTCTGTGTTGTATTCTGGGAGCCCGTGGTGAACAAGACTTGGGTCCTGGTGGACAGGGGCTCAGGGTGCAGACAGCAATGGGCACAGGTCACTACCCTAAGGGTCCCTGATGTATCACCAGAGAGATGAAGAAGGCATCACCAGGGAGAGGCAGGTACCTCCATTCAGGACACACAGGGACATTTTTCTGTGTGAAGGGGCCTTAGAAATGGGCCACGAGGAATACAGAGGATTTTAATCAGTAGGGAAAGGAATGTCTTGGGACCTGTGAGCAGAGGGGGATGGAACACATGGGGACCAAGAGCCAGAGGGTCAACCTGTTGGGAGAGTGACTCAAGACCAAAGCGTGAGGTCTCCTGTCGAAAGCCCAACTGAGGATGCCCCCAGGGAGGGGGAGTCCAGAAACACAGGAAGCGCAGGACTGGGTCACATTCAGTCGGGGCTGGACTGACATCTAAGCGTGCTGGGGCAGCCTCCACCCTTAGTCCTGACGGTAGCAAAGGTGGTCTCATCACTCACCCTGCTGAGAGTGGTACCAGGGTTCCCTTGCTGAGGGGGTGGGGACTGGCCCCTGCTCGGGTGGTCCTTGGCTTCTCCCTGTAATTCCACCTCCCTGGGAGGCAGCCTGGGACCTGGGACTCTTCACTGCAGTGCTTGAACCTAGACACACCCCTCCTGGAGCAACAAAATACACAGAAAATGTATGAGACAAAAAACGACTGGGTGGGGGGGAGGAGCCAAGATGGCGGAGGAGTAGGACGGGGAGACCACTTTCTCTCCTACAAATTCATCAAAAGAATAACTGAACGCAGAGCAAACTTCGCAAAACAACTTCGGATCGCTAGCTGAGGTCATCAGGCGCCCAGAAAAGCAGCCCATTGTCTTCGAAAGGAGGTAGGACAAAATATAAAAGATAAAAAGTGAGACAAGAGAGCTAAGGACGGAGATCCGTCCCGGGAGCTCTTAGGCGGCATTGCTTGGGGTAGGGTCCGGCCCGAGTGCCCTGAGGACAATCGGAGGGAACTTCTGTGAGTTGCCAACTTGAACTGTGGGAGACCAAAAGAGAGAGAGTAAATTAACCGGCCGGAACACACTGCCGGCCGTTCGCAGAACAAAGAGACCGAGAGGGTCCAGAGAGGAGCTCGCAGGCTGCGGACCGGCCCAGCCCCGCCGGAGGCAGGAGGCAGGGGGGAGGGGAAGGTCGCGGCGAGACACAGGGCGCAGGCACCCGACCGGCGCGGGCGGGGACTGGGGCTGGGGACGCGGAGGGCGGAAGGCGCGCGCGCCCGACTGGCGCCAGCGGAAACTGAGACTGGGTCCGCGGAAGGGAGTGGGCGCGCCACACCTGGGGAGAGTGCGCCCACCAAGCCCCTCGCTGCCTGGACCGCTCTGACGGGGAAGGCACAGAGAGCAGGCGCAGCTTTTCCTTCCGCGCTTTTGTGGAACACCCGAGGGCTGGAACCTCGCGCAGCGCGGGGCGCGCTCCATATAGAACAGCCGGGAGCCTGAGCAGCGCAGACGGAGAAAGCAGCGTCAGCCCCTCCCGGCAGCCCCAGCCCATCCCCGCGGCGCAAGCCTGTCCCCACAGCGCAAGCCCCTCCCTGCCCCGCAGAGCGACGGAACTAGCTACCTGAATAAGAGTCCACCTCCGCCCGCCTGTGTCAGGGCGGAAATGAGGCTCTGAAGAGACCGGCAAACAGAAGCCAAATAAACAAAGGGAACCGCTTCAGAAGGGACTGGTGCAACAGATTAAAATCCCTCTAGGAAACGCTGACTACACCGGAGGGGCCTGTAGATATCGAGAAGCGTAAGCTGGAACGAGGAGCTATCTGAAACTGAGCCGAACCCACACTGACCGCAACAGCTCCAGAGAAACTCCTAGATATAATTTTACTTTTTTCTCTTTTTTTTTTTTTATTTTTTTTATTTTTTTCTTTTTTCTTTCTTCTCTTTTATTTTCCTTTAAAATCCCCTATTACTCCCCCATTACTCCTTAACTTTCATTTCCACAGACTTTTACGATTTTTTAATTAGGGGGGAAAAAAAATTTTTTTTTTCTTTTTTTCTTTTTCTTTCTTTTTTTTTCTTTTTTTTCTTTCCTTTTTCTCTTCTATTTTCTATTTTTCTTTTTCTCTTATTTCTTTTAAAGTCCTCTAGTACTCCTCTACTACTCCTTAATTTTCATTTTCAATACACTATAACCTTACCAAAAAAAAAAAAAGAAGAGAAGCCCTATTTTAAAACCGAAGATTATTCTCTCCCAATCTTGACTCTCTGTTTTCTACCTCAGAACACCTCTATTTCCTCCTTTCCCCTTCTCTTCCCAATCCAATTCTGTGAATCCTTGTAGGTGACTGGGCTATGGAGAACACTCTGGAAATAGACAGCAGCGTAGATCTGTCTCTCTCCTCTTGAGTACCCCTTTTTCTCCTCCTGTTCATCTCTATCTCCCTCCTCCCTCTCCTCTTCTTCATGTAACTCTGTGAACCTCTCTGGGTGTCCCTAACGGGTGAGAATCTTTTAGCCATTAACCTAGAAGTTTTCTTATCAGGGCTGTATAGTTGGAGAAGTCCTGAGACTACAGGAAGAATAAAACTGAAATCCAGAGGCAGGAGACTTAAGCCCAAAACCTGAAAACACCAGAAAACTCCTGACTACATGGAACTTTAAGTAATAAGTGACTGTCCAAAAGCCTCCATACCTACACTGAAACCAACCACCACCCAAGAGCCAATAAGTTTTAGAGCAAGACATACCACGCAAATTCTCCAGCAACGCAGGAACATAGCCCTGAACATCAACATACAGGCTGCCCAAGGACACACCTAACACATAGACCCATCTCAAAACTCATTACTGGGCACTCCATTGCTCTCCAAAGAGAAGAAATCAAGTTCCACGCACCAGAACACTGACGCAAGCTCCCCTAACCAGGAAATCTTGACAAGCCAATCGTCTAACCCCACCCACTGGGTTAATCCTCCACAATAAAAAGGAACCACAGACCTCCAGAATACAGAAAGCCCACTCCAGATACAGCAATCTAAACAAGATGAAAAGGCAAAGAAATACCCAACAGGTAAAGGAACATGAAAAATGCCCACCAAGTCAAACAAAAAAGGAGGAGATAGGAAATCTACCTGAAAAAGAATTTAGAATAATGATAATAAAAATGATCCAAAATCTTGAAAACAAAATGGAGTTACAGATAAATAGCCTGGAAACAAAAATTGAAAAGATTCAAGAAATGTTTAATAAAGACCTAGAAGAAATAAAAAAGAGTCAATTAAAAATGAATAATGCAATGAATGAGATCAAAAACACTTTGGAGGGAACCAAGAGTAGAATAACGGAGGCAGAAGATAGGATAAGTGAGATAGAAGATAAAATGGTGGAAATAAATGAAGCAGAGAGGGAAAAAGAAAAAAGGATCAAAAGAAATGAGGACAACCTCAGGGACCTCTGGGACAATGTGAAACGCCCCAACATTCGAATCATAGGAATCCCAGAAGAAGAAGACAAAAAGAAAGGCCATGAGAAAATACTCGAGGAGATAATAGATGAAAACTTCCCTAAAATGGGGAAAGAAATAGCCACCCAAGTCCAAGAAACAGAATAAACCCAAGGCGAAACACCCTAAGACACATATTAGTCAAATTAACAAAGATCAAACACAAAGAAATATTAAAAGCAGCAAGGGAGAAACAACAAATAACACACAAAGGGATTCCCATAAGGATAACAGCTGATCTTTCAATAGAAACTCTTCAGGCCAGA